>NC_081411.1:234131673-234251673 GCF_030272615.1 Cryptomeria japonica | reverse complement strand
ATAAGCAAACCACCAAACATGTGCATATAAATCTGGTTAATTTTCCTACCTTTTTTTGAAATTGGCAGAGGTCCATTTGAAAGGAAATGAATTGACGACTTTGTAACTAATCTAAAAAAGTTTTCTTGTCTGACATCGTTTAGAAATTTTTAAAAAAAAGCTAGTTGCCCTCACTAGGATCTTTGTTTCCCACAATAACATATTAACTGCCACCTACATTTTGAAAGACTCAATTACCAGGTTTGTTTTCTACAAACTCTTCAACACACTATCCATTCAAATCAAGTTAAACTTGTTGGAAGAAGAAGAAATGGATTTTGTACAAGGATTCCTTAGTCTTCTTTTCTCCTCGCTAATCTTTATCTTTCTCATTATTGTGGGTGCACTCAAAGATAAGTAATGAACATGCCTTATAATTATTGTTCCACATTGCATCTTTGTATGGACTAATTTAGAATGGGTGCAAGCACAATTAGCTATAGATATATTGCTTTTAAATTTATTGAATCTTTTGCATCCATTTAACTTCTTAGGTATTAAAATCTATTTTTGCAAGATATCTGATGTTAATCAATATTGTTAAATTGTGAAGTGAGAGCTGATTCATGGTTTTTGGTGTTCAAAAGATATGAAATAAGGACAGAAAAATTGGTTGTCTAAGGCTTCTAGATAATTTTTGGGCCATGTCATTTTTAACTTTATGAATTTGAATGGCGTGTAACCTTTGTAAGCTTGGATTTAAATTGTTTTCCTTTGAACTGCTAACATTCAGGTTAAAAACTAGAGCTTAAACATTGTGCACTTTTACATGTATTAAAGGGTTCAAATCTCTGAATGACAGGGAAATCTCAATCTTAGAAGAGGATGGCTACAACAGCTATAGTCACTTCATCTGCAGTGGAAGTTGATCTGCTCTCCAAGCTTCACTCTCAGGTCACCAATCTTGACAAGATCAAGTAATGGATGAATTAAATAAAGACTTGAAATCCGCTATGATTAAGTGTTTGCAAATCACATTTGAAGTTTGACTTGCTAAAAATCTCATAAGTTTATTTTTTTCACTTCTTTGTAGTGACAATGAGAAGGAAGAGTTTATCCGCTTGGTTTCCCGTTACCTCAGGTTGGAGTTAATTAGTTAAATTTGTGTTTTGTCATCTACGCATGAGATCATATAGTACCTTAATCCAAAGTTTCATCTTTTCAATATTTTTTAAATTTAATTTCAATCAATTTCCTCATTGGTGACCGACATTTTGTTGGGGTTTGTAATTTTTTTCTAATTATAAATCTAAAATAAGAACACTCGAGGAATCAAAAGTGAGGATAAGGTTTTGAGAAAGAATACAATGAATTATTGAACAACATTTTCTATGTTCTATATTAATTACATATTACATGCTAGACATGTGTGCCTAGCTAGCCACAGATATTTATTTAAGAATTTTGAATTTTAAATCATCCCATATCAAAAAGGAATTAGCAAAGACAGATGGGAAAGGTGTTGCTTTTTCCTTGCAACATGTTAAGTTGCATGCAACACAGTTTCTTTATATGCCATGTAATACATATAATGCATTCAATAAAAGGAAAAATGGGGAGCTATAGATGGTTATGTGTCTTTATTTGTGAGTAAGAAGTAGTAGGTAGGATCGTCCTCCACAACCAAGATTTCCAAGATTTTAGAATATTTAGACTATTTTGTACAATTTTCATGAATATTCTTGTTCTTGAAGATTTGTTTGGCTTTTCAATTCTGAATATTGAGCCGTATCTATTCATTCAATTTTTTTTCATTGCACTATACCTCTTTTTGTATTTTATTTTCAATTATACGATGTATTTTACTCTTTTGATTTAGGGTTGTATTTTGTGAATAATAGTAACGAGTCCATCTAAGACTTATCTTCCAAGATTAACCCTTCAACACTGGTCTGCAAGGTTTCATGGTATGGTTATCCTATAGTTTTTCCCCCAATATTTAGGCCAAGATAGCTAGTATTCTAGACTATTTGTACAAATTGAATGAATATCCTTTTTCTAGAATCTTTGTTATTATTTTCCAGTCCTAATATTGAAATATATTTTTTTATATTCAACTATTTTTTATTGCCATAACCTCATGATGTATCATTTTTCAATTCATATGATGCTAGATATTATGTTGCTACCAAACTATATTTTGGGGATAATAGTTACAACTCCATCAATTAACATGTCACCTAAGCTTAACCCTTGTAGACTTTTCTGCATGGTTGTATGGTACAGATCCATGGCAGAGTATCTAGCCTCCATCTCTAGCATTGAAAAAGATAGAGTTAATTGCCCTTTCTACTTTAATATCAAAGCTTACAGGTATGGGGATTGATGTTTAAGGTTGCATAGAGTCACTCAATCCCTACTAGTTTGCTTTCAAATATGTACCAGACACCCGAATTGATAATTACTTTGATGTAGCTATATCATTCCTGAATGGTTTGAAATGGCGGGGCATAATATGCCAGTGGTTATTTTTGTGTGATTAGTGTTCGGATTAAGATGTCTCAAAATTTAAAAATCCTAACATTAGATTATGTATTTATTTATTAATTTATTATTTTATTTATTGCCTAAAAATGTCTAGTCATCTAGTGGAATCCATAGGCTTGGTGGCATCCTACTTGGCGATGACTTTATGACACATATGTTGCACATGTGGAGGTAGGAATCCCATGTGAGGATCTTGACAAGTGTTGGCCTATGATAGATTTTATGACAAAATGGATAAGTGGTAGGAGATACCTTTTTCATGGAGAGGGTTATGATGAGTTGTAAGAGAATACGCTAAAATTAGTCATTTATGACAGATTCTCTTACAATTATAAGTATTGTAAGTTATGATAGTTGTAAGACACGTAAGAGCATCTGTCATACCTTGGAATAGTAAATTTTGAGTGCCCAACTTAGGAGGTTTGAATGGGGAGTCATTTGGAGATGTACATGTGTCATTTTCATGCTTTTTGGTGGCCAAAAAATAGCGCCAAGTGTTATACACGACCCCATCTTGATGCTTCATCTAGAGGCTTCCTCTTGAGTTGTATTTCTCTATAAAAGGTAGTCTTCAGGAGTGTTAAATATGTAATATTTGTAGATGAATTGTTACGCTTCCGAAATTAATCCAGCTTATGGGTTTTAGCTATAGACTCCTGTTGAAGAAGTTAAGTGTTGGAATTGTATTGTAAGATTTTGATTACTAGAATAAAAATTAATGTACTTGTGGAGTGTGGGGTTTTTTACCCAAAATGGTTTTCCCCACAATATACCTTGTGTTCATTGTTTATCTTTATGGATGTTTATTATATCTCTATGAATTTGTTTCTATTTATATAGTAGAAGATTTGTAAGAAAATTTGCACTATTTCATCTGCTAGATTAGTGTTAGGAAGCATTTTCCACACCTCATCTTCCTTTCAATTGGTATCAGAGCCTTACTAGTTTTGGTTCCATTTTTGGGTAGCAAATTTTTTGTACTAATCTTAGTTTGAGTGGGAGCTTTTGTAGAGTATTTTAAAAATCATGTTGCTAGAAGAAGATGGCAAGAACATCAACAAAATTTTATATGGAGATGTTTAATGGCAACAACTTCAAACTGTAAAAGTTGAAAATGGAGGATATGCTTGTGGATCAAGATCTATGGGCAATAATATCTGGAAAAAAACAATGAAGTATGGTACAGGATGTTTGGGATACAATGGATCAAAAACATAAGGGCCTTATAAGACTCTATTTGGAAAACTCTATATTATTAAATATCCATGAAGAGAAGACTACGAAAGATCTTTTGTAGAATCTTGCAAATGTTTATCAAGCTAAATCTATGGTAAACAAGCTTTTTTTGAGAAATAAAATGCATTCTCTAAGTATGGGAAGATAGAGGATCTATTGTTGATCATCTCAATACATTCAACATGATTATTGCTCAATTAATTTCTATCGGTGACAAGATTAAGGAGGTAGATCATTGCATGCTTCTATTATGTTCTTTTCCTGATTCTTGGGACCACCTTGTTATGGCTATTGGGAGTACAACCACCACGTTCAAGATGGATGAAGTGGTATCATCATTTCTTTCTGGAGAGATGTGAATGAAGACTTCTGTGACAACTAAGGATGCCGTTGAAGTTTGTGGTAGATCAAAAGAGAAAGGAAAGAAGAAGGACAAGAAATATGAAAAAGGTAGATCCAAATATCGTGGGAGATCTAAGTCTCCTAGAAAGTCCAAGGAAAAGTATTGGAACTGTGGAAAAACCAGTCATTTTCATAAATTATGTAAGGAGGAGAAAATGAAGAAGAAAAGACCCTTCGATTTAGATTCATACAAATCCTCTCAGGATGATGGTGAAGCATTTGTCACAGCCTTGGAAATGTATGAATCAGAAGATGTGTGGCTAATCAATTTGGGTGCATCTTTTCACATGACCTCACATCGGGGTTGGTTTTTCAAGGTATGAAGAATATGATGGTAGAAAGGTGTATCTCAGTGATGACTCTCATCTGAAGGTTATTGGTTGTGGAAGAGTCAATATTATATTCTCCAATGGAAGATTGAAGGGGATAAATGGTATAATACACATCCCAAGTTTGGAAAGGAATCTACTCTTTGTAAGTAAGTTGAGTGATGTGGGTGTGCAGGTTGTTTTCTTGCAAGGTGGATGTAAGATGAATAGAGCTTTTATGGTGCTTTCTAAGGGTGTTTGGATAGGCACCTTGTATAAGTTGGATGCACGCACTGTACAGTGTAATAGTGCTTCTATGGAGTCCAAGAAGAGGGCTCTAGATTCTTCATCCTCATTGTTAGATCGAGTTATGAAGAGGACTATTGATTCTACATCAGATGGTTGTTCTTTTTGGGTACCTAAGGGTGCCAATGCTATGGAGATGAAACTTCTAGTATAGAAAACAATGTTATGGAACCAAAGACATGGTCACATTGGTGAGAAGGGTCTCAAAACCTTGAAAAGTAAATGCCTTGTAGAGGGGCTTAAAGATTGTAATCTTGAGTTTGATTTCTGCGAGCACTGCATCTATGGTAAACAAAACTGTGTGCAGTTTTACTCTAATTCTCACAAATCTTCTGGGTTTTTGGACTTGATACATGAATGAACACCATAATACACTAAATTTTATATGTGGAAAACCTCAAAGAGGAAAAATCACGGTGGGATTTGTGACCCACAATATCAATTCACTGGCCATATGAAAGATATTACATAGTATGGGGGCCTACATATGCAGGAAGGCACACTGCTCAACACAAAAGAGTCTCACTGACTACAAGCTTCAGTTGAGATAAAACAATAATGGTGAACTCACAAAATGCTCTATTTTGTACCGGTTCTTAAACCCTTTTACCGGTATCTCCTTTTCTCCAAGAATTCTTTACAAACTATCTACCGGTCATTGCACGATATTAATTTTGCATACAAATGATTTACATACATATCCTTCGCACCACATTGTTCTACTATCTTGTCCTATACACTCTTCTATGTCACAATGACCTAATAAACTGACTTATATACCCTTTCCAAACAATATGCCTTATGTCGGGTTACAATACATTACAAAAGATATTAAATGTTGGCCCTGAACAATAATTACAAAATGAGTTTACAAATTAAAATTTTTGGATCCCAAACTGATGTTGTCTTCACAAAAGTGCTTGATCCCAATGTCAATTATGACCTTGATTACTCCAATGCTGGTGTTTGTCGGTGTATGCCTCCAATGCTGGTATTTGCCGGTGTATGCCTTCTACAGAATCTTGTTGCCATCAATGACAACATATGAATCCAATGAGTGTCAATTTCCAACAATCTCCCCCTTTGGCATTGATGGCAATACTCATGTGCAAAAAAATGGATTCCCTACTGATTCAACTGAAATATTCTCTCTCTGAGTTGATTGACTATGTTTGCAATATACTCTCTATCTGATATCCTCCCCATAGGATTATATACATATCCTCCCCCTTTGGCATCAATGCCAAAGACTAGTGAAAGAATTGAAAGAATTGTTAAGAATCTATGCAAAAGAATGAATAATTACATATTACTTTACCGGAGCTTGACCAATTTCAAGATTCCCGAATAAGATTTCTCAAGTAACTGTATATAGGTATCTCAGCTGGTTTTGAATGTTTTAGATATGGATACAAGTCAACTCAGTAAATGTGCAATTGTTTCTTTCTCAGTGACTTCTACCGGTGTGGGCTTCGCAAGCATATCTATGCATTCCCTCTTATGTACACCAAGTGAATCCAATCTTGGACACACCAAACCTCTGAGACTTCTTGCTCTCCAAATAATCTTGTCTCATTCCTATTCAAAATAAAAAATTTGATTCTCCAAAGTCAAAATTTGTCCATGAATAGATGTTGTAATTGAAGTTAGTCCATCAAAAGAATTAGCAATAGTAGCAATCTTGTCTTATAACTCCTTTATCCCCTTATCTACATTTGTTGTAAGAATTTACAACAGACCCTGTAGATGTTAGTACATTGTTTCAAATAATTTTTAATAAGTATAAGTTTCTCCCCAATCTTCCTCTTTTCAGTCTCAATAATCTGATCAAAAGCAACTCTCTTAGCCAAAGTAAATCTTTAAAGTGCTTGCCGGTCAGAAATCTGATGTAATGATTGAAATTTTTTAGATATGTGCTATGTCAATACCTTAAGCTTGCCGGAAGGGATTGCTTCATTTTAAATCATACAATCAGGAATCAATCTGTGCAAAACTGTTATTGACTGATCTATTATTCCTTTGTCTACAGATCCCTACTTCATTAGCTTTTGAGTAGCCATCATCGTTAGCTCTGTGGGACTCATCTCTGTGATTGATTTCTTCTCAAGTTGAGAAGTGTCAATTGCCAAATGTTTTGTGGGGAATCAATTGCTAGTATGGTACTAGGTGTCTTATCAGTCTCCTTTTCCTTATCCTCTCCCGATGTATCTCTTTTCTCATCCCCTTTTGCACTGATGGCTTCACCACTTGGTGTAGTACCTATTACTACCGATGGAGTAATATCCACAACATTATCAGTATCCTCTATATTACCTTTCTTAGACTGTACAAATGTTGTCTCTATTGGTTTAGTCTATACACTCTCATTAGTTTTAGATTTATCTGCCAGTTCGTTCAAAATTTGATCTGAACTTCCCAAAAGTCCTTTTCCCTTGGATCTGTCTAGAATGGTGGGAGTTGTTGCCTTAGCAAATTCTTCTTGAGAAGCAAGGAAATCAGGATTCTTGTGGAAGAATTTATCCAACCATCTCTAGTCTCATTTATTATCTCATTTACTCTACCCATCATTAAGCTTATTTGTCGGGGTTTGCTGCTGAAAAATGTTCTGTTGGAAACATCTATACATCTTTTCATTTCCTCATTATTTATAGAACCACAGATGCCTAAAATTTCAACTTCTTTAATTTCCCTATCCCTCTTGACTGCATCTAATCTTCTTGCATGTAATTTATTGTACAAAGATAAAGGAATTTCCTTCAAAATTTCTACCAAATCCTTCTTATATATGTCTATATGTAACAAAACTGCTTCTTCTATTTCATTTTGCTCATTTTCATCTAAATGTTCATATAAATTTGACACATTCTTCAAAATTCCATCTTTTATTACCTCATCAATTAACTCTGCACAAGTCATATTACCAGATTCAGTTTCTTCATCACTCTTTCTCTTCTTCTTGTTGGGGGTTGTAGGAGCGGATGGAACAGGCTTCCTCTTTTGAGTAGGTTTCCTTGCCGGAGGCATGGATGTTGTTGTTACCTTTCTTACTAGCTACCTCCTTCGCTCCACCTTCTTCTCTTCTACCAAAGGCTTGTCATCTTTCTTCCTCTGTACAGTTCTGAATGCAAGAGGTTTATTATCCTCTACATCAAAATCAAAATTGATAGGAGATATGAAAGTTGATGGCCTCTTTACCTCAGAAGCACTTTTCACTACAGTTGTTGAACCTGCCATTGTCAGTTGATCTACCGGTTTAGATCCAGAACCTAGTTCTGTATCTATCCTATGAATTACATTTTGAACGAAGGCAGACATTTTTTCTATTTGCTTTTCTCTCCTTTTCTTATTGAAGCCAATTTTAACTTCAAGAGCCTTCTCCTCTGTAGTACCAAAGTGTTCAGCCTTGTCATCCAAAGGAGCATCAATCATCATTTTAGCATATAGTTCCAAGATGTTGTCATTAACTTCATATCCCAATTCAGTGACCCATATTATTCTTGGTTCCACTACTTCCATGAGGGTCTCATCTATTTTTACCATGACGCAGATATAAGTAGAGTATTTATCCACAATGTGTTTGGAGATTCTCTCCCTCAGTCTCTTGTTCTCCTAAATTTTTTTAAAGAGTCCCCAAAGCTTTGTTAGTTAGATGAGAGGGGGGGGTGAATCAGATAAGCTGACAATAGCAAATTCTTCTCAGATTCAATGTCGGTAGAACTTGATATGCAACAATGACAGTAAAACATTCAAACTCATAAACTGATAAACTTAAAACATCAAAACACATTTAACACCAGATTTTACGTGGAAACTCAAATAGGGAAAAACCACTATGCGATTTTGGACCCCCAAAGAAAATATACTCTTCTCGAGTATGCTCAGTTAAAAGCCAATCCTATTACAGATTACATAAACATATTGCTAGATGTGACCCGGTCAAGGGTTTTCCCTCAAATCTATTAGAATCTTGCACTTTGTTAGAAGTGATCTTGTCAAAGGATTTCAAACACTCATTTAGAATGTTACCTTTCTAGAGGATTTACAAATAAGACTATTAGGTCCACTCGGTTAAGAGATTTCCTATCACTAAATAACAGTAGCAAAATATATCCACAACTTCACATCTGAAGTGCTAAAGAAGACTCTATGTGCTCAAAATAATCTTGTCATAAGACTTATCTACATCCTTGCTAGGCTTCTCAATTTGTTCTTCATTCAGATCTTCAATCTTCTATACTCGGTAATCCCTCCAGTAGCATCATTGTTCTTCTATTCGCCCGCATATATTGTTCATCAATTTTTCCTTATTTATAAGCAATTCCTAACTGCTTAATCTCCTTAATCACATTTCCCATGATTAATCTTAACCATCAGATATTCAAACTTGATTAGGTTCATTGAATCCTTCGAACTGAAAAACATTTTATCTTGCCTTGGAACTTGTATTCCTTCCTTGGTACTTGTGCATGGTTAAGACTATTCAATATGTGCTCTAGATCTAACTCTTGAATTTCATTATCATTGATCCTTAACAAACTTCTTGCACGTCATTCCAATCTTCTATAAATCTCCAGCTCATTGGCATCCTTCATTTAATAATGTATTTATTCATCCAATGCATTCTGTTACTGCTTAGTTGATACTCAGTTAATTATGAACTTTACTTGGTAGCTGTGCTTGCCACTTGGTAACTTCTTTCCTCTTTAACCGACAGCGATAACCTTGGTGTTTACCGACTGTCTCTTTGCTCGGTAAAATAGAACAGTATCAAACTTTTACTCATCTATTGCATGAGATCTTTTCTCCTTCTTGTTCAGTCTTGAATACACATATATAGGATATCAAAACAATCAAAATAACATAAACTCATCACTGTCTAACTCGATAATAGTTTCCCATTGAATAACTTATTACTCTCCTTCATTTTCACATTCTTTCTGTGTCACTTACCGACATCTTTATACTCATCAAAACATACTTTTTAAGATATGGCAACATCATACTGAATCGAAAAATCAATTGCTTGACATCAATGACAAAATAATATTATTAAGACAATAATCATCCTTTATCAATTATATCATCAATCTCCAACAACCTTCTCAATATCCTCATATCAACAAACTTATTGTAATGCCAACAATCTCCCCCTTTGGCATTGATGGCAATACCAACTTGATTTATTCCAATTGATTTGGACTGTTGTAGCTCTTGTTATCCTTGAGCTGTAAACTTCTCCTGAAATTTTCTCCCCTAGTCATTAGTCTTCTCCCATTAGTCTTCTCCCCCTTTGACAACAATGCCAAAAGTAAAACTAATTCATGATTACTTCCCCTGTGAAGTAATTTCCTTGCAGTTAAAACATATACAAATGTATCATCTTAGTCTTGATCAGAGCAGTTTGTCTTCATTCACTAATTCCTGCACAACTTTAGAAAACCCTTCTAAAGTGTGTAAGTCAACATCAACTCACAAATAGTATTTTGTAGAGTCATAGAATTGATGCTTTCATCGAGCTCTATCAGTGAGTAGTAGATAAGGGTAGGACCCCTAACTTGCTTATGAGATACTCAAAAGTGTCCCTGGGCAGTGGCTTTGTGAAGATGTCTGCTATTTGTTCCTTTGTGCTAACATACTCCAGCACAACTTTCTTTTCTTGAACTTCTTCTCTTAGATAATGATACTTTATAGAGATATGCTTTGTCTTAGAGTGCATTACCGGGTTCTTTGAAATGTTAATAGCACTAGTATTATCACAAAATATAGTTACTGGCTCGGTAACTGTCTCATTCATACCTTCCAATAGTTGTTTGATCCATGCTATATTGGTACAATTCAATGCTGCAACGACATATTTAGCTTCAGCTATTGACTATGAAATGCATCCTTGTTTCTTGCTAAGCCAACTCACTAGTCTTTCTCCCAAAAAGAAAGCTCCACCACTTGTGCTTATCCTGTCATCAATATTTCCTACCCAATCAGCATCAGTATAAAATTTTAAGTCAAAATCATTCCTCTTTTTATATAGTAAACCATAATCTTCAGTGCCTCTCAAGTATCTAAAAATTCTCTTGATTGTTGTCATGTGGGTTTCTTTGGGATCTGCAGAAAATCTAGCAACTATACCTACTCCATGTGCTATATCAAGCCTGCTGTGAACTACATATTACAACTTTCCAATCATAGATCGGTAAAGTGTCTCATCAATAGATGTAGATTCATCATTCTTTGATAGTTTACAATTAGTAGTCATAGGAGTACTTACAGGTTTACAATCCTCTATTCCAAATTTCTTCAAGATTTCCTTTATATATTTGGATTGAGTAATGAAAATCCCATTTTGCATTTGCAGAATTTGTAAACCTATAAAATACTTTATTTCACCGATTAATGACATCTCAAATTTTTTGCACATTTCATTTCCAAAGTTCTTGCATAAAGAATCATTTCCACAAAAAATAATATCATCAACAAATATGGCTGACATCAGTATTCCATTCTCCTTATCATTCTTCATATACATGTTGCTGTTTTCACTAGTCCTTATAAATCCAATCTTTATTAAGTAAGAGTGTAACCTTTCATACCATGCTCTAGGTGCTTGCTTCAGACCATATAAAGCTTTGTTCAACTTACATACTTGATCTTTATTCTTCTCTTCAATAAATCCTTCAGGCTGTTCAATATAAACTTCTTCTTCTAGTATACCATTCAAAAATACAGATTTAACATCCATTTGATATACCTTGAAATTTTTGTAAGTAGCATATGCCAACAATGTTCTTACTCCCTCAAGTCTTTCCATAGTTGCAAAAGTCTCACCATAGTCTATTCCTTCTTCTTGAGCATAAAATTTGCAAACCAATCTTGCTTTATTCTGAATGACATCACCTTTTTCATTTAGCTTATTTATGAAAATCCACTTTGTACCGATTACATTTTTCTCTTTCGGTCTTGGGACCAGTGTCCATGTTTCATTTTTCTTGATTTGTTCAATCTCTTCTGTCATAGCATCCACCCAATCTTCATTGCTTAATGTCTCTTTTACTATCCTCGGTTCAAACTCAGATATCAAACATGTGTTCTATCTTAGTTTGTTTCTTGTCATAACTGGGTCATCCTTATCTCCTATAATCTAACTTGATGCATGATTTCTTTTGACATATTTTGCTAATATAGGCTTGGTAGGCTTTTTATGATCTTCTTCATCACTCGGTAACTGAGTATTTTCTTTATTTTCTTCATCGGCTTTCTCAGTAGGACTTCTTGGTTGTACATATACAAACTCTTCGTAATCTTCTGGTTCTTTCGAGTTCCCTTCATCTTCCTTCTAGCAAATTCATCAATTTTCACATTTGCACTTTCCACTATTTTATTAGATGATTTGATCAGACATTGAAGTGCTTTACTCCTAGAGGAATAACCAAGAAATGTTCCTTCCTCACTTTTCTGATCAAATTTTCCATTTCTGTCATCTTTGTGAACATAACATCTACTTCCAAATATTTTAAAATAACTTACATTTGTTTTCTTGTCATACCAGATTTCATACGGTGTCTTCATAGTTCCTTTCTTCAGTTGTACTCAGTTCAAGGTGTAAACTGCAGTCCTTATTGCTTCTCTCCAAATTGTTTGAGGTACTCTTCTTTTCTATCATCAATGTTCTGGCACAATCTATAATAGTTCTGTTTCTTCTTTCAGCTATTCTATTTTTCTATGGTGTTCTCAATGCAGACACTTGTCTCTTTATACCATGATCATTGCAAAATAAGTTAAATTCATCTTAAATGAATTCTCCTCCTCTATCATATCTTAGACATTTCAACTGTCTTCCTGTTTCATTTTCAACTCTTGCCTTATACCATTTGAACATTTGAAAGGCTTCCAATTTCTCTTTTAAAAACATAATTGACATCATCCTTGAGTAATCATCCACAAATAATATGAAGTATTTATCACCATAATAACTTTGAACTTTCATAGGACCACAAAGATCAGTGTGCAGAAGATCTAAAATTCCTTTAGAAGTGTGAGACTTACTTGTAAAGCTTGATTTTGTCATCTTACCCATCTGACATCCTCGGCACATAGCATTCTCAGGTTTTTTCTAAGCTTGGTAGACCTCTTACTCGGTGCTTCTTACTTATTTTGATCAGGTTATCAAAATTTACATGACAAAACCTTTTATGCCATAACCAAGTATCTTCTATTTTTTCATACAGACAATTGTTCAGAGTTGAGTCAAGATGAAATGTATTACCTCTTGTTTGAGTCTTGGTAGCAGCCAACTTTCCATGTTTGTCATGAACTTTGACAATTCCTTTCTGAAATTCTATTCAGTATCCTATATTGTTTAGTTGTGCTACACTCAAAAAATTGTATCTTAGACCTTCAACCCAAAATACAACATCACATTTAGCATTGTCAAGAAGTGTGATAGAAAATTTACCTTTCACTGGACATGGTGCATCATTACCAAATCTTACATAAGCTCCATCATAATCTTTTAATTTAATAAACTTGTGGTTATCACCTGTCTTGTGATGTGAGCATCCACTATCTATGATCCAAGAATCATTATTATTTATGTGTGATATTAAGGCTTTTTCTTCATACCTTCTTCATCTGATCCATCTTTGATAGCCACATATACAACTTCCTCTATCTTAGTCTCATCAGATTTATCATCTTTGGATTCCTCATCAGCTACTAGGCATGTCTTTCTATCTCCCCTTCTGAAGTCTTGGTGTCCTCTATATTGGTTGTCTTTCTGTCTGCCATCTCGGTATTCTCTCTTTTCACTAAATTATTTGTTAGGATAGTTAGAAGCCATATGTCCAATTTTATCATAGTTAAAACATTTCAAAGGTAGTTTTCCTTTATACTTACCTTTACCTCTCGGTAACCTTCTGGCCAATAATGCTTCAAATTCTTCTTGCTTTCTGATTTCCTCATATAGTTTGTGTACTTCTTCCATGTTTTTGCAAAATCTCTCACTTGCTCCACTGTGATTTCCTTTAGCATACTTATACATTCTATCATTGTAATCATTAGATTCACCACGATGAAAAGAACTGAATGTAGATTCAACTTTGTTTACTAGAGACCCACTGTTATCAAAATTACTTAACTCAAAAGCATGTAGCTTACCGATAGTAGCATCCAAAGAGACTAGCATGTTTGGTACAGAACTTAATTTATTAATTGCAGAGAATCTAATGGCATAAGAAGGTAGAAGTGTTCTTAGCAACTTACTTGTTACATCCTTTTCTTCAATAGTTCCTCCTGCTCCTTTGATTTGATTGACAGCTTCCTTTAACCTTGTACTATATTGTATTATGTTTTCACCTTCATTCATTCTCATGGATTCAAGTTGTCCTCTTAGACTGTCAACTTTTTCTCTTTGAACATGTTCATCACCACCATACACAGATATAAGCTTATTCCACATAGCTTTGGCATTGTTACAACCTTCTAGATCATTAAACTCTGAGTTAGTCAATGTTGATGTTATTTCAATCATAGCTTGAATATGTTCTTCCTTTTCCTTTATTTCTTCCATCGTCATAGGGTAGGTGCTAGGTGCAGTGTAATCATTCTCCAGATAATATGTTGCATATTCTCCAATTCCTGATAAACAAAACCTCATCCTTTTCTACCATGTGGAGAAACTTGACTTGTTCAACTTTGGTGCATCCCTTTTATACATCTTCGGATCTTGCCTCAAGTTCCTTTAAACTTTTCTTTTGGAGTCCAAGCTCTAATACCAACTGTTAGTTGGATGAGAGGGGGGGGTGAATCAAATAAACTCATAATAGAAAATTCTTCTCAGATTCAACCTCGGTAGAACTTACATGATATGCAACAATGATAGTAAAACATTCAAATTCATAAACTGATAAACTTAAAACATCAAAACACATTTAACACCATATTTAACATGGAAACCCAAATAGGGAAAAACCACTATGGGATTTCGAACCCACAAAGAAAATATACTCTTCTAGAGTATGCTCAGTTAAAAGCCAATCCTGTTACAGATTACATAAACACATTGCTAGATAAGGCCCGGTCAAGGGGTTTCCCTCAAATCTATTCGAATCTTGCACTTTGTTAGAAGTGACCTTGTCAAAGGATTTCAAACACTCATTCAGAATGTTACCTTGCTAGAGGATTTACAAATAAGACTGTTAGGTCCACTCGGTTAAGAGATTTCCTGTCACTTACAAAAATAAATAACAGTAGTAAAATATATCTGCAACTTCACATCTAAAATGCTAAAGAAGACTCTATGTGCTCAAAATAATCTTGTCATAAGACTTATCTTCATCCTTGCTGGGCTTCTCAATCTGTTCTTTGATCAGATCTTCAATCTTCTGCACTCGGTAATCTCTCTAGCAACATCGTTGTTCTTCTATTTGCCTACATATATTCTTCATCAAATTTTTCTTATTTATAAGCAATTCCTAACTGCTTAATCTCCTTAATCACATTTCTCATGATTAATTGTAGCCATCAGATCTTCAAACTTGATTAGGTTCATTAAATCCTTTGAACTGAAAAATGTTTTATCTTTCCTTGGAACGTGTATTCCTTCCTTGGTACTTGTGCATGGTTAAGACCATTCAATTTGTGCTGTAGATCTAACTGTTGAATTTTCATTTCCATTGATCCTTAACAAACTTCTTGCATGTCATTCCAATCTTCTATAAATCTCCAGCTCATTGGCATCCTTCATTTAATAATGTATTTATTCATCCAATGCATTCTGTTACTGCTCGGTTGATACTAGGTTAATTCTGAACTTTACTTGGTAGCTTTGCTTGCCACTCGGTAACTTCTTTCCTCTTTAACCAGCAGTGATAATTTTGGTGTTTACCGACTGGCTCCTTGCTCGGTAAAATAGAACAGTATCAAACTTTTACTCATCTATTGCATGAGATCTTTTCTCCTTCTTGTTCAGTCTTGAATACACATATATAGGATATCAAAACAATCAAAATAACATTATCTTATCACTATCTAACTTGGTAATAGTTGCCCATTGAATAACTTATTACTCTCCTTCATTTTTACATTCTTTCTGTGTCACTTACCGACATCTTTATACTCATCAAAACATACTTTTTAAGATATGGCAACATCATACTGAATCAGAAAATCAACTGCTTGACATCAATGACAAAATAATATTATTAAGACAGTAATCATCCTTTATCAATTATATCATCAATCTCCAACAACCTTCTCAATATCCTCATATCAACAAACTTATTGTAATGCCAACAAGCTTCTCATCCCTGTTGCTACTAAGACCGGTGATTGCATCTTTAATCTAAATGCCTACCGGTATGTCATGAGCCCAATGTTTCTTTCCCAAACCTGGTAGCTCATTCATGAAATATAACATCAAGAAGACATTAAGATTGCCAAACCGAAATGTTCCTTTCTTGACACCTTTGATCTTGCCAAGATTTAACATTAATTCACTTCTTAACCATTCACACAAATCATACTTTCCATTATTATTTAACATTTGGTATGCAACATGGATACAGGAACTAGCAACATAGTTCAATCGACTTGATTGTGTCACCTTGTAGCCGATGATCATGCTGGCAAATTTCACATTTGTATCTTTGATGGTGTTGATCCTCATCGACCTTCCATCATGGGTTGTGTCGGTGAGCTTTTCAACCTTTGTGTTGGAGATCTTCTTCCCTGGTTCCTATCTAGCTTTGGGTAAGCCATTGACCACCTAAATTGATACTTTGGTGATCATGTAAGGTCGATCCAGCAAGATGAATTCATTGTGGACCCTTCTTAGAACATATCTAATTATTTCATCCTTAAATCTTGGTATATATAGGATTCCAGTTAACCGTAGGTCATTCTGGCTTGATTGGTCCAGAGCTTCCTAGTATCATAGATTGACACATTCCCTTGATCTCCTCAGTGCCTAAATCCTCCAAGGTATAGTGAATATAGGCCCTGACATCTTCCACATAAACTATGCCATTAAGAACCCTCAAAAATGCGCTAGTGGAGTCTTCCTTCATTGCAATTTGAGGAACTTCCTTGAAAACATGTCTAAGCCTATCCTTAACCTCAACAATAGTGGGATTCGCAATGAAAGTAGGAGAAGATGATGATTTGGATGCCATTTCAAAAAATACCTAGATAATGATCGTCGGTTTGAAAGATCTTGATTACTTCTCAAATAATTGTTGGAAATCTTTTCAGAATGCCTTTGCTTGCTCTTGATTGCCAGTGATTCATCTTTTCTTTGCTCTAGTTTGTTGGAGTGTTGAGTGAGTGAAAATGAGTCCATTTTCCCTTTTTTAATCAATGAGTAAACCTTAATTCTTCATTGTCATAAATGCTTAGCAGTGTACCCTACCGAATGCCAGTTTCACAGTCTTATGTCAGTTAAACCTTCATCAATGATCAGTAAAACTCTCCAGATCTCTTTATAGATCTCTTCTAGGGAATATGCAAGATTTACAATGAATTTGCCAACCCCTAAGACATATGCCTCAGTTACCGGTGGAATTTCCTGTCGATGCAGGAATGCTCTATTCTACCCGTGGAGTTACTGGTGTAGTTATCGGTGTACTTGCATCTCCACTTGGTTCTTCAGACTTTCCAACCCATCTCTTAGTGTGATTTTGTTGTATTTCATCTAACTTCTACTTTCCCTTCTTATTTTCTCTGTCATTGCTAACCGGTTTAGTCTTGCTTTTGCAGTACTTAGCAATATGACCTATTTTGTTGCATGCATAACATGTAACATTGTTCTTTTAAATTGATTTTCCTATCTGGTGTCATTCCTTGACCTACATTTATTAGCCAAATATCCAAATTTTCCACATGCATGACACTTAACATTCACTCTACAATATTCTAACTTATGACCATATTTCTTGTAGTTTGTGCATTGACTGGGAACTGAATTGTAGTTTTTTCTCTATTTCTACATTGTTTAGCCATGTGCCCAAATTTATTACAAACAAAGCATCTACCATTGAATTTGTAAGCATTAGATTGCCTTATCAGTTTCCTCTAGTCTGATGAGTTATGCATACCGGTTGTCTGATCTTCATTTGCAGTACTGGAGCTTTCACCTTGTACAAATCCAAGTAATCAAGAATCTTCACTCAGTCTTTGTCTTTTCAATAAATCATCCAACCGTGCAACACTAATCCAAAATTTTTCTTTATACTCACTTGCAGTAGTCAGATCATTTCTCAGAGTTATTATTTGTCTCTCCAACTCTTGTTCATTATTCCAGGATTGTACCAAATTAGTTTTCAACGGATCATTCTCATGAGCCAATCTGCCACATTCTTCAAATTTGTTCTTCAAAGATACAACAAGATTTTTTTCCTTCTTCTTTCTGTCCTCAATATCTGTTGACATCCTCATAGTCAGGTGTTGCATTTCATTCTTCATGAGCATGTTTTCTTGATTCAGTTTCTAACATTGTTCCTTAAGTGCATTTTTCTCTTCATCATCCTAGTTTTGCAAAAGTTCCTTCCTCCTAGCTTGAGGTGATGATAACCTTTCTTGTACAACAAGAATGAATTCATTAGCAGAATTCAATTCATCTTGTAGCTTTAAGTTCTTCAACCTTTCAACATCATAATCCTCAAGTGCCATCTCAAGTTGCTTCTCCATATCCATGTTTAATGATTCTAGTTTCAGGATCTTCCTCAAGCTGTTAAACTTCCTCTGAGGCACCAAGCTCTCATACCAATTGTTGGAATTGAAGGAATCCAAGAACACTGAGAGGGGGGGGTGAATCAGTGTTCTACTAGTATAACAAGATTTTAACTTATTATAACATACACATGTAAACCGGTAAATGAAGAAACATATAACATGAAGTAAATAAACTAGCCAAATGAGTGAACACCATAAACATGAATGAACATCATAACACATAGAATTTTATATGTGGAAAAACTCAAAGAGGAAAAACCACAGTGGGATTTGTGACCCACAATATCAATTCACTGGCCATATGAAAGATATTACATAGTATGGGGACATGCACATGCAAGAAGGCAGACTGCCTAGAGCACACTGCTCAACACACAAGTGTCTCACTGAATACAAGCTTCTGTTGAGAGAAAACAAATAATGGTGAACTCACAAAATGCATCTGCTATGCCAAAAAGAGTTTCAGTTATAGCTCTATTCTGTACCGGTTCTTAAACCCTTTTACCGATATCTCTTTTTATCCAAGAATGCTTTACAAACCATCTACTGATCATTGCACGATATAACTTTCGCATACAAATGATGCACATACATATCCTTCACATCACACTATTCTACTATCTTGTCCTATACACTCTTCTATGTCACAATGACCTAATAAAATGACTTATATACCATTTCCAAACAATATGCCTTATGTCAGCTTGCAATACATTATAAAAGATATTCAATGTCGGCCCTGATCTATAATTATAAAATGATTTCACAAATAAAACTTTTTGGATCCCAAACTGATGTTGGCTTCATAGAAGTGCTTGATGCTAGTGTTGGTGTTGGTTATGACCTTGATTACTCCAATACCGGTGTCTGTCGGTATATGCTTCCAATGTCGGTATCTATCGGTGTATTCCTTCTATAGAGTCTTGTTGCCATCACTGACAACATATGAATCCAATGAGTGTCAAATGCCAACATAAGACAACTCCATACACCCCTCAACAAAATGGAGTTGTTGAGAGGATGAATAAGAAGTTTATGGAGAGGGCTAAGAGTATGCTTAGTGGTGTTGCCCTCAAACAAAATTTTTGGGCTGAAGTGGTAGCCACTACCTGCTATCTAGTAAACAGATCTCCTACATCAACACTTGTTGATAAGACACCTATGGAGGTATTTGGTTGTGAAGCTTATGCTCATGTTTCGAATGAAAAGAGATCTAAGTTGGAGAACAAGGCAAAGAAGTGTATCTTTATCAGGTATGGTTTCGGTGTAAAAGGGTACAAGTTTTGGGATCCAGTGTTAGAGAAGGTTATCTATAGAAAAAGTGTTATTTTAAGAGAGATGAAACCTTCGACTATTGAGCTACAACCAGAGAAAGAAGAGAAAAAAAATGAGGTAGTTCAGATTCCTTCTACCGCTGAGAAAGAAGAACTACGAGCTCCTAGTGGACCCAATGATGAGGAGAGTTCTAGTAGCTCTAAAAGTTGTGATGAAGATGAATAACCTCAACCTCAGCCTTTGAGGATGTCTACTCATGATAGGAAACAACCTAATAGATATGGGTATGCACCAAATAGGTTTGGATATTCATTATAAGATTCTAGTTTTTTTTTTGCTTTGATTGCTAACACTGCTGACGCTAGGACTATTAGAGAAGCTATGGGTATGCATGATGCATATTCCTAGATGGATGCCATGAATGATGAGATGACATCTTTGAACAAGAACAATACTTGAGATCTGGAACCCTTACCTGGAGGAAGTAAGCCTGTGGGATGCAAATGGGTGCTCAAGAAAAAGTTGGGTCTTGATGGTAGTGTTGAGAAGCATAAAGCATAATTGTTCACAAAGGGGTATTTCTAGGTTGAGGAAATAGATTATGGTGAGATTTTCTCTTCTATTGAAACGCTGACATCCATTCGGTTCTTGTTATTACTTCCTATAGTTCATGATTGGGAAATCGAGCAAATGGATGTGAAGACAACATTCATTCATGGTGATTTGGAGGAAGAGATTATATGTCACAGCCAGAGCATTTTGTAGTGAAAGGTAAAGAAAATCTGGTTTGCAAGTTGAAAAAGTCTTTGTATCATTTGAAACGGTCTCCTAGGTTGTGGTACCAAAAGTTTGGTACCTATGTGTTGAGTTTGAGATTTCAGAGGTCTAAATATGCTCATTGTGTTTTCTTTAAAACTAATAATGGTCGCATTGTTATTATTTCATATTATGTGGATGATATATTACTATTTGGGAATGGACATTTGATTTTTGACTTGAAGTCTCAATTGTCAGCACTGTTTGAGATGAATGATTTAGGTGCAGCTAGGTACATATTGGGGATAGAGATCAGAAGAGACATATCTAACAAAAATATTTGGTTAAGCCAGAGCAAGTATGTGAATTCAGTGTTGGAGAGACTCAACATGATAGCTTGTAGATCCATGATAGTTCCTGTTGCATTGGGAGCAAAATTATCTGTGGAGGATTGTCCAAAATCTCCTTCTGAGCTGGAGGACATCGCCAATGTACCATATGCGGGTGTAGTTGGTAGTCTCATAGATGTTATAGTCTATACAAGACCAGATATTGCCTAAGCAGTGGGAGTCTTGAGTCAATATATGGCTAAACTTGGACGGGTGCATTGGGATGCAGTTAAAAGAGTGTTCAGATATTTGAGGGGAACTTCTGAGTATTCGTTGGGTTATCATGGTTATCCTACTAGACATTGGCATTCTATAAGTATTCTTGGATATGTGGATTCAGATTGGGAAAGTGACATTGACAACAAAAGATCCACCAGTGGTTATGTTTTCATTATGAATGGTGGTGCTATTAGTTGGATGAGTAAGCAGCAAGCTATAGTCACTTTGTCCACGATAGAAGAAAATTATATGGAAGCTACTCATGCTTGTAAGGAATCCATTTGTCTTAGATGGTTGTGTTTAGATATTGGATTTGATGTAGGATTGATTACTATCTATTGTGACAGTCGGAGTGTTATTTGCTTAGTAAAGAATCTAACTTTCTATGCCAAAACGAAGCACATTGACGCTTAGTTTCATTTTGCTTGAGATATGGTAGAGGATGGGATGGTAAAATTAGAGAAGGTTGACACTTTGATGAATGTTGCGGATGCATTAATGAAACCAGTGACCACAGAGATGTTCATATGGTTTTCCAATTCTATGGGCCTCTTGGCCCCCTGTAGTTGATTTATGGGCTATTTGAAAGGTCTTGGACAAGTGGGAGAATGTTGGGATTAAGGTGTCTCAACCTTTAAAAATCCTAACATTGGCTTATACATTTATTTATTAATTTATTATTTTATTTATTGCCTACAAATGTCTAGTCATCTAGTGGGATCTATAGGCTTGGTGGCATCCTACATAGCAATGACTGTATGACACATATGTTGCACATGTGGAGGTAGGCATCCCATGTGAGGATCCTGACAAGTGTCGACCTATGACAGATTCTATGATAGAATGGATAAGTGGTAGGAGTTACCTTTTGTATGAAGAGGGTTATGACGATTTGTAAGAGAATAAGATAAAATTAGTCATTTATGACAAATTCTCCTACAAATGTAAGCATTATAAGTTATGATAGTTGTAAGATACGTAAGAGCATCTGTCATACCTCAAAATGGTAAATTTTGAGTGCCCAACTTAGGAGGTTTGAATGGGAAGTCATTTCGAGACGTACATGTGTCACTTGCCTTATTTTTGGTGGCCAAAAAAAAGGGCCAAATGTTATGCATGACCTCATCTTGATGCTTCATCTAGAAGCTTCCTCTTGAGTTTTATTTCTTTATAAAAGGTAGTCTTGAGGAGTGTTAGATATGTAATGTTTGCAGGTGAAGTGTTATGCTGCCGAAATTAATCTAGGTTGTGGGTTGTAGTTGTAGACTCTTGTTGAAGAAGCTAAGTATTGGCATTGTATTCTAAGATTTTGATTGCTAGAATACAAAGTACTGTGCTTTTGGAGTGTGGGGTTTTTTACTCGAAAGGGATTTCCCCATAATAAATCTTGTGTTCATTGTTTATCTTTATTCATGTTTATTATCTCTCTATGAATGTGTTTCTATTTCTGTAGTAGAATATTTGTAAGAAAATTCGCACTATCTCCCCCACTAGATTAGCATTAGGAAGTATTTTCCATACCTTAGATTCCTTTCAATAAGAGTCTTCTTGATGGGTTTGGTGCACAGGGTCTTCTATTTAGGATAACCCCATCTTGCCTTTTAGCATTAGAATTGAGAATTACTTTGATGTTGTAACAATATCAGATTGAACTTTTAAACTGCATCGAAATAACATTGGACGATATGCCATTGATATCATCAACTCTTTCATTTTCATTTATGAGAGATCAAATTTTTGGACTAGTTGTTGCATGATATCCTTTACTTAGGGCGGCCTAACAATGCTTATGGTATACAAAATGATTCTTTCTTTGATCTAATTGTAATCCACTATTTCACTTCTAAAATGCTTTGAAATGCAAGTGCTCCTTGATATTCGCTACAATCAAACTTTTATTTTTAAATTTATTTATTGTGATGAAAATTTGTGATTTGTGTAAGTACTATGTAGGATCCACTAGTTACAATAGACTACATATGTATAGGGAATAAAAAATGAAGCTTTCAATGTTCTAATTACATAGCCAGTGTTCATTTCTCAATGGCCTAAAATGGCTGGACATATTATGGTAGGGGCAAATTTATTTCATGTGAGAAGTTCTTGATTGGTTTGGAGCACAAAATCTTGTAGTTAGGACAACCCAATCGTTCCTTTTTGTATTAAAATTGAAATTTACTTTGGTATAATTACAATGTCATTTTTTTTTCAAATTCCACTGCAATGGCATAGGATTATATGACCATGTTTTCTACTGTATCACTTTTATGTGTGATTTATCAAATTCCTCTTTGTTTGTTGTTGCACGAGATCACCTACTTAGGTTATCCTAACAATGTACTCTTCATTATGACTACAAGTTTTAATAATTTGTCTCAATTGTTACTACAGTCTCTGAACAACAAATATGATTGCAAAGTACCATTGGTACTCATGAATTCATTTAACACACATGATGATACAATTGAGATAATGAAAACTTGTTTGTTAATGTACACTTAATTATATTTCTCTATTGACAATTCTTATAAACATTCCTTGAATTCTAAGTTTGTAATTATGTGCCTTTTTGTAGATCGTAGGGAATTACTCTAACTCAAACATTGATGTCCACATATAACTGGATCCTATTATTTAAACTGATTTGTCTAGCCATCTTTTTTCCATTGTTTCATTTCATGGAATTCTCTTTTTATAATGCTTGTTTATATCTCTAGAGTCAATACCCACGCATGGTTGCAGATGATCTAACACCCTGACCAAGTAATGGTCATACAGACAAAGATGGATGGTAAGTTTCTTAACACTCTAATTGAAATTTTTAACTTCAAAGTTAATGGCTTATTGTCATAATACTATATTAAGGCTTTTGAACTTTGCGATGTTTCATGATTTAGCACTTTAAATTGGAATGTAAACCCATGTATGAACCCTAGCTTCTTTCCCTTGACATTTTGAACATAATTCTGGTTTCTTTTTATTACTTGGAAATTATACAAATATAGTTATTATTTCAGCATCTATATGTCCTGATAGTCGAATCTGAATTTTGGGCAGGAGGGAGATCCATGTCTGACCAAACAACCTTCCCATTATAGGGGCTCAAGGGAAGCACCCATCAAAGCTAATTGGCATGAGAGAAAATAAATTTTAATTGGCATATATCAGTAAACATCACTCAAACTTGGACACAAGTATCTTGGAGTGAGTGAATTTTTCAGAGATAGGCATGCCTCATGGTGACCAGGAGACATGTTGGAGGAGATACCTTTAGAAGGTAGAAGATGACACTTAGCATCTCTGAATGGCTTAATTGACATCTGATATAAAGGATAAAATAAACAAATGAGTTAGACATTGAATACTATGAAGATCTCAATAATTATCATCAACATTAACAATGAAAAGTGTTGGAAATCTAGGAAGCATACGAAATATGATATGTTTCTATGCATCTTGAGGGCAGTGAATTATATATAATACTAAAAACACAATGTTACGCAAATGCACATTTTATAGCTTTTCAACTATTAAATTACATTGTCAAAACATCATTGTGTGACAATAGTGAATTACACACAATGTTATAATTGTAATACTAAAAAACATATTTGATAGCTTTTCAAATGTTAATTACATTGTCAAACATCATTAAGCCTTATAATGAGCCAAAATTCTTAAAACAATGGACATTAAGGTCTATGGGTTTGAACATTCAACATTAACTATTGAAAATTTAGTAAAATGCAAAAACAACCTCATAACCAATCTGCCACTTCCACATAATTTGGACAAGTGCAAATGAGTATAATTACTCAAACAACAGAATCTTCACAAATTTGAAGGCTTATGGCATATGCTTTCCTTTTCATCTTCTTAAATGATGCCCTTTATAATTAACCCCCACATGGAAATTGGACCGGACCACTAAAAGTACAAAATATTTCAACTCTTCTCAATACATCAACAAATTTGGTTGTAAAAATTAATATTTCTTCTGCTTCCCTAACCTGCAAGCAACAGTAGTCTGAATAGCTCTTCAACATGAAATATTTTTAACATCTATTTATGACTGATGTTGTTAAAATTTAATGCACAGATAAACGATTTAAAATGGAAAGATACCATACCAATATGCAAAACAAGAGCCAGAACATGAAAATTGGAGGTATTAGCTGCTCAAAAGAGATTGTATTTGGTGAGATTTTTTTTATTATTAAAATTGTACAGAGAATTCTAGATTTTAGAAATGAAAAAAAATATTGTGCTCGATTTTTCTGTTTTGAGCTTAAAAAATAAATAAATTTACTACATTGAAGGTCAAGAAAAATGAGGATTTTGAAAAATTATTGATATACTATGTGTATATACTAACCAGATGTTTCTCATAGTGACACGCCGGTGACTCTATGGATGCTATCATATTTTGTCAAGAATATTTTTTCTAATAGTTTCAGAAAAATGTAAAAATAAAAAGAAAAATGATATTAATAAATAAATTAATTATCCTAAACTATAATTTAAACTATATAATAAATGTTTGACACATTTTTCAAAATGAAATTAAGTGAAAAAGTGTGAGTCAAAAACATTAGTCTCGGCCAGGACTAAAAATAAATTTCACTACTTTCTTCTATAAAAATATAACTAACTATTTTTATTTCATTTTTTAGCTTTGATATTAATATTTAATTAAAGATACTTAAACTTTATCACTGCCCAAAATTATAACTTTTTTATTATTAAAAAAATAATATTTAAATTTAGGAGCTAGACAATAAATTATTGAAGCAACCGTTTTTCTTTAAAAATTTACCAAGGGTCAAAATACAAATGGCAGCTTAGTATTTATTCTCTATAAAAATAAAATTAAAATTAAAATACCAATGACTACCTAGGACACCTAAAGTAAACTAGTATACATATATTTCAAAAAATCTATGTAAAATTCGCCGAGAGATATGAAATTTTAAAATATTTTAATATTCATAAATATGAATAAATCAACTACAAACAAAAGCTATGCAAGTAAATATTTGCAACATTCAAAAGGTTCAATACAAATATGTTATTGGGGTTAGGGTTGGGGTTAGGATATGCTAGCATGTGTGTGTGTGTGTGTGTGTATATATATATATATATATATAGGGTTAGGGTTAGGGTTAGGATCAGGGTTAGGGATAGAGATAAAGATAGAAATAGGGTTAATAGTATGGTTATTGTTTGTTTTAACGTTAAAGTTTGAGCTTAGTGATAGATTAAGAGCAGGGTTAGAAATAGAATTAGGATTAGGGTTAAGATTAGGGATAAGGTTAGGTTATGATTAGGGTTAGGTTTACTATTAGAGATAGAATTAGGGTTAACAATATGATAATGATTAATAATTTATCTCTAACCCTATTTATACCATTATATAATTGAACCCTAACCATAATCTTAATTTAACACTTACACCAATATCAACCCTATTTAAACAATAACCCTACTTAACCCTAACCCTAATTAAACCTTACTGATAAGTGAATTTATAATAAAATTTAGATAACATTAAGATAAATTGTAATAACAATTACAACCCTAACCCTAACCCTCACTCGTCTATAACATTAAATATAATTAAAACCCATTATTTTAACTCTAATTGAATCCTAACCCTAACTTAATAATTTCCCCTAGTTGATCCCTAATCTAACCATAACCATAACCCTAATTAAACTTAAACACTAATCCTTATTGAAAGCTAACTCAAATATTTCTCTTATATAACTCTAATAGGACCCTAACCCAAATTGTTCTATAACCTTAAATTTTAGCTTAATTAAACCTTAACCCAAAAATTGATCATAATTCAATACTAATTTTAACCATATCTCTAATTCTAATTCTAATCCTAGCTCTAATTATGATTCTAACTTTTTAAAACCATAATTATAAGGAGACTCATAATGCTATTTTTTACACCAACCCTAACCTTGATTGAATTTTAACCTTAAGGATAACCCTAATTAAAACCCTAATCATAATTATAATTAAGTGTTAACCCTACTTTACCCCCAACTCTAGCCATAACTTTAACCCTAAACCTAACCGTATTTGAATTCTAAGCACAATTTAACCCTAACCAAGTGAATTGGATATTTATTTTATAACACTAATTGAACTCTAATCTTAAGTTTAATTAAACCCCATGATTTAAACCTTTACTAAAACCTAACCCAAATTGCAAACTAACATTAAAGTCAACTTTAACCCTAGTGCAATAATTTCCCCATATTGAACCATAACTTAACTTTAACCATCACCCTAATTGAATCTGAAATCTAACCCCAATTGAACCCTAACCTTAATCGTAACCATATGTGAACTATAATCATAATATGACCCTAACTCAAATATTTATCTTATAACTCTACTTGAGCCCTAACCATAATTACACCCCAAACTAATTCTAATCAAATTGAACACTAATCTTAACTTTAACACTAATTGAACTATAACCCTAACCTTAACCATAATTTAACTCTAAACCATATCTCTAATTCTAATTCTAACTTTATTATTTAATTCTATGGATAATTATAAGCCTATTCATAATTTTGTTTCTTACACTAATAATAACCCTAATTAAATTTGAACTTTAAGTCTTACCCTAATTAAACCCTAATCCTAATCCTAATTGAATATTGTTCATTTGTCTTTCTTCTATGGTTTGAGATAAAATTTATCAATATCCAATTACCTCTAAGTCTTACTCTAATTAAACCCTAATCCTAATCCTAATTGAATATTGTTCATTTGTCTTTCTTCTATGGTTTGAGATAAAATTTATCAATATCCAATTACCTCTAAGTCTTACTCTAATTAAACCCTAATCCTAATCCTAGTTGAATATTGTTCATTTGTCTTTCTTCTATGGTTTCCAATTAAATTTATCAATATCCAATTACCTTTAAAATTGATATTTCCCCTTGTTTAACACATCCATATTAATTTCAGGATGTATTAATTTCTTCACATTTTACATTTTGTTCAATTAAAAAGTTTATTGTGAATAAGAATTTTATATAGGTTTAATAGAAACATTAAAATAATTAAAATAAGGATTAATTTTGGGATATACTAATTTCTTCACCTTTTACATTTATTTATTTTAGTACTGGGGTCTCATGGGAGGGGCTTGGGCTCTATTTATGTGGAAGAGATGGTCCCATGAAGAATTTTTTTTTTGTGCTATGGGATTATTTGGAATCTTTTCCAAAAACATAACAGCCCCTACTTTTTAGACATGCAAATTTGAGTGGGTGCAAAAGGGGTGGGGCTAGAAATTGTCCTAAAAAATCTGAGCAACACTTGCTCTATTTTTTAGGAAGCCCCCATCCATGGGACCCTAGCCTAAGAATTCCATATGGGTTTAATTGAAAAATAGAGAAAAATAGAATGATGTTTAATTTTAGAATGTACTAATTTCTTCACTTTTTACATTGTGTTCATTTTAGCAAGTTTGTTGTCAAAAGGAATTCTCTCTAACTTTAGTTAAAATAATGAGAAACCATAATAAAGAATAGCTTTTGGAATGCACTAATTTTTTCATGTTTTACATTTTGTTCTTTTTAGTAAGTTTGTTGAGAAGAATAGTTAATTCTATAATGTACTAATTTCATCTTATTTTTTATTGTGTTTATTTTAGCAGGTTTACTTTGATATCTAAAATCAAAATTATATACAGATTTAATTGAAACAATGAAACCTATTTTTATTATCTTTAGTTTACCAAGGTTGATTAATAATATATTTTTAAGATGATTTCTATGAATTATATCCTACAATGAACAAAATGACCATATTACTAAAATATACTTGATTTATTTTTTTATTGTATCATTGCAATATAATAATTTTATAGACTGATTTTTATTTCTGAAATATTTATTAAAATAGAATTATTATTATTAAATATAATGATTTATAAACTTTATTTTTCAATCTTTCAATTATAACATCCTTTATTTTTAAAACTAATAATAATTTTATTAAAGATATCTACCAAAAAAATTGGTAAAAGAAAATTGAAAAAAGACTCTATATTCAAGAAAATTGTTGAATCAACTGAATTGTGTTTACCAAATCATATATAGAATGCAATAATGTTGTCAAGGAACAGGGTTTGTCCATTATTACAAACCAAAGCATTATTTCCCAAGAGCAATGTAGAGAGATTAAAAGGATAAAGAAGAATATTCACTCCAAATCTGGTGCATAATGGCATAGATTTTTTTCTCTTAGATGGGTTCTATTCTAGACACATAGGTTCTTGTACCATTACAAAACAAATTTTGGAAGCTATCTTTGCACAGTGTGCTTTTAGCCATATACCTGCTAAAAGATGAAGCTTGAAGCAGTTACCTTTTTTTTTTTGGTCATCAAGGGCAATCAAGAGTCAACAAATCTTTGAAGCATTGAATCTAGTTGCCAGTCCAGTACCCTGCAGAAACTTTTAAACTTGAGGTCGTTCAAATTGGCACTGACATTATTGTAACCTTCATGTAATTCAAACACAAACACTGTAACTGCCCAAAGCAACAAGTAGAAAAAGAATATGAACGGTGTGGTTTACAAAATCAAAGGAGATTTGGAACTCATAAAGAAATAAAGCTAAAATTGTTAAAAGATCGCAACTTTCCTTATAGCTTCTCGTGCTTGTTTCATCTCCATTTCCATGCTCCTCCTCCCTTTTCCTTTCCTTTTGCTTGCAAATCATACATTAAATTTTTGCAGCCCATCAGATTGGATAGATAGAAAAGAAAATTATGGCAAGATTGCGAAGAAATATATTTACAGAGATAATAATCTATAAATATCTTAATCGACAGATGTGTTCTATTAGACCATACTCGGCTCCCATTCAATGCACAAAAAACTAACATAAATTCATTTGATTCTCATCTAATATAGATGTTATTGTGCCATTTTATACATAAAATAAAAAAAATAGAAAGGAAAATGCACCAGAATGGTGTTCTTGCCTCTGTGATATTCTTCAGTTTGGAACCCTCAACATGGAAAACTCTCATGCATAGCTACTCAAAATGGCAAGGTTGAGAAAATGGTTAGATAGAAACTGCGAAAAAATCATTTATTTCTTATGAAAAGAAAAGGCAAGAAAAGGGAGTAAATAAATAATAATAATAATAATAATAATATGGGGTGAGAAAGTACGTGCTCCCTAGTATCTCCCACATAACTCTAACTCTATGACTTCTTGAGTTACCTATATGCTTCCTTTTCCATAAAAATGAATTCCACATACTATGTGTAACAACAAAAAGGGAAGAGTATAGTTGAATACCATGAGACCAGGACAATAACACTATTAAATATTATATAATAATAATAATTACAATCATCAATTAATATTTACAAGTCAGAAGATTCACATTATAGATAATGATAATAATTAGTACTCTCTAAATGCAGTCACAGATGGGCATTTCCATATCTCACACTGCTACTTCCATAGACTGTGACCATTAAAAAAAAATCCCTATTTTTGTTTCAAGCCAAAATATCTTGACTCATATTGTTGTACAGTGAAATAAATCTCTATAAACTAAGAAAATATAGCTAGCGAAGTGTCATCATAACAACCATTAACAATGTTGAGAGTTTCCCAAACATCGAACAATTCTCTTCATTGTGCAAAATAAAGAATCGATCTCCATAGATGGTCATATCTGAGATCTTGCCGCCGCCGCCTTTGCTGAAAAATTGCAAGGTGAGCACTCTATCGGGTTCACACAAGAAATTAACACCGCCATCACTAGTTGAAAAAAGTTGTGATGTGCAAGCAGCGAGCTTGAAATAGGACTTCTCCTTAACTTGAGATGCATTTTTATCTTTGATGCTCTAATGAAAAATGAAAAAGGATAGTAAAATATTCTAACAACCTTTTGAACTAATGTTTCCTTACTATTCAAACAATATGATTTACATCTTGTCCTCAAAGGTGTACCTATTATGTAGCTTATGTGATAACCCCAACTATCTCCTGGATCGCAGTTGGTTCCAGCTAAAAATCTAGTCTTCATTCGTAAATCCCTATTTTTCCTGCTCTGTGATCAATGTCACTAAATCTAATATGATAATGATATTTGCACAACTTGAATAGGAATGGAAGATGCATCAAGAGCCCTCAAAAACTATTGGCACGATTCACAATACAAAGAATTGCATGATGAAATTGCCCATCATTTCGTGAATTTATTGGCAAAGAATTCAGAAGAGAATATTGCACATATGAATGCCACTCCACTGAATTTATGTCCTCTATTCCATTATCGGCAGTTACAAACATTGATCTCCATGCAAAAACAATGAGACTAATTTTCTCTCCATTTCGGAATTTCTGGCCACTACAAAATGTAACAGCTCTGTTTTGGCAGTGCCATATCTATTGCTCGACAGTCTTTTCTAAATTTCTATATTTGGGCTTTTTAAATGGTTAGAGATTCTCCAACAGGCATCAAATTTTTATTTTTCCTAAATTTGGATTTCGACTGGGGAATGCACGTCAAATTTTTCTTTAAAGCATTTTGTGTTTACGGACAACTTTGATCCCATTGTAGATCGCCTCTCGGCGAAATTAATAAAGTTCTAAATTCTTAACATACCTCATTTTTTCCCGTAAGAATAGTAATAACTTAATTTTATTATCTCTGTTTCAATTCGTGGTCGTGCAATGCTCAATAGGTAATTCGTGCACGTTACTATCATAATTGCAGGGCACATTCAATAGGGCTTAAAATTTTATTTTATTTTTTTAAATTTGAATTTTAAACTTATTGCAACCAATAAAAATAAAAAATAAATATATATTTTTTAAATTATTAAAGAAGAAATTAATTATACACTATAGAAATTGGTGTTCAAAATTTTAATTCTGAAGGCTGATTAATTAAATTAATTAAAAAGTTAAATTGAATGAATGCAATAGTATCCTATCTTGGTAGGAACTAATAATATTATTATTTTGTTAATAATAATTAGGAAATAGATCATTCTACAATATTTATACAAACTTTTCTTGACATTTATTGATTTAGTGGTTTGTAGGTCATTAGTCAATATTTGAATAATAGTGTGGTTATAATTATAATTGAAAATATTTAGTTTATTGAATATAATTAAAATTATTTTTCTTTTTTATTCTAATTAAGCGATATTAATTTAATATATCAATTTTGATGTATCTATTTCAATATTGATATCAATTCAAGATATTGTTTTTCATATGTATCTATTGTATTTTTATGGATAGTAATTTTGATAAATAGACTTTGAAAATAAATGAGGGGTTAAACTTTATTCAAAGCAAAGAAGTACAAAGCAAGGGCATCAAACAACCCTGTCAAGATCCACTGAGTGATCTAATTGTTGGGACAAATCTATTGGTAATTGGCCATTATCCACAATATACCAATTATGCATGTGCTTGGAAGCCCATTTGGCAAGACAATCAACAACACCATTCCACATCCTAGGAATATGCATGAAAGAAATAGAAAAGAAAGAATCACACAAATTAAGAATCAAGTTAACAACCAAACTCAAGTGCCAACTAACATATCCATAGAATGTTGTCAGGTGAGCAAATTCACCACCACTTGAGAATCTAATTCGCAAATGAGCCTACTCCAGCCAAGAGCACAAGCACGCTCCATAGGAAATAAAATGGCAAGAGCCTCCATCAAATTATTAGCCTTCGTCAAATAGAAAAGAGAAACTGAACGGTCTCCAAGCTATCTCTACAAATGCTGCCAATACCAGCAGGACTAGGGTTTCCCCGAGAAGACCCGTCCATGTTAATTGTTAGAATGCCCTATTGAGGAGGACACCACCTCCCCACCCGATTTATCTTACGAAGAGGGTGTCTACATCTATTTCTCATGAGTTGGCATTGTGGAGGAGGAAGATGGAGCTAGTTGTAGTAACTAACATCACTTGGATCCATAGCCTCAGAAAAATCACATTTTGCAAAAATAGTTTCTCCCAAAGAGTGGAGAATTTTCCACCACAAGGGGTGGGTTCCCAACAACAAATGTTAAAAAATTTGACGATTCCTCTCCAACCATACATGCCAAATAATAAAAGAAGGGCCAAGAGACCAAGCAACTTGAAGAAAAGAGGGTTTGGCCAGGGCCTTGCTCCAACGAGAAAAAGACTCAGCCAAAGAAGAGACATCCCAATAGGATTGGTTCCACAACTCCCACCAAAAGTGCCAAATATGTCTAGTATAGGAACATTGAAAGAAGAGATGATAGACATTGTCTTCACTATTACAACACAACACACACATCAAGGGGCCCTGAAAACTACACTTACATAGATTATCCTAGGTGAGGCATCAGTTGTGGACCACCAGCCACATGAAAAAATTACACTTTGGCCAAGAGAACTTATGCCAAACATGCTTCCACCAAGGGACCTGAATGTCCCTAAAAGTCTGCCGCACTAACTCAATATAGCCAGTAGAAACAAAAAACTTTCTAGATAAATCATTACTTGCCCATTCCCTGCCAAGGTGGTGCACTCATGATACTCAAGAATTTGAGCCAGCTCTTTTCTATATTCTACATAACTTCCAAGTGGCCATTCAGAAGGGTTTTTCCAATGAAAATGAGCCACCAGTCCTCCATTATGAGAAATCTTATAATGATCAACTGTATCCCAACCATCAGCAGAAAACATATCAGAAAGAGACTAAAGATGATGATGAGTAGAAAGGATAGGAGGATGACCATCTGACGAATCCAACCAAAAAAGAGCTTGACACCCTGCATGATAGATCCAAAAGAGCCCATTCTAAACTAACTGAGCCCACAGCTTCAAAGTATTCTAGATCATAGAACCACGACCCTCCACAGGAAAGCGAGGAACATCAACCACATTAACATTTGGAAGATACTTATGGGTGAGAATACGAGCCCAAAGTTGATTCTAACTAGTGCACCAGCGCCAATATAACTTAGCAGCAAGAGCTTGCCCATTTAAAATAGTAGAACGTAAACCAAGCCCACCTTCATTCTTAGGCCTGCACACAGTGTCCCACTTAAAAAGACTCTATTTCACAGTTGACAAAGTACCACTCCAAAGAAATTGCCTAGAGAGGGTATCAAATTCCTTAAGAAAATACATGGGAGCAGCTAGAACAAAACATTTGTAAATAGGCAAAGTTTGAATAATAGATTTTAAAAGAGTCAATCTGGCAACAATAAATAGCCACCGGTGAGTCTAATGATTAACCTTTCGACACAACTTGTCAAGTAGAATCTACCAAGAAGACCTGGGGTCTCTTCCAACACTAAGAGGAATGCCCAAATAAACAAAGGGAAGAGACCCAACGTGAAACCGTAGAATATCAGCAATTCACCTCTGAATGGCTTGAGGAGTATTAAAGAAGAAGATGGAAGATTTATGCTCATTGACTTTCTAACTAGAAGCAGCAAGGTAAATATCCAAGGCATGCCAAAAAGATTCAACTTCCCTAATACGAGTCAAACCCATAAGAGAAATATCATCTACAAATTGGAAATGTGATATCTGTGGCAAACCATTGCCCCATTGCCCCATTGCCAACCATGAAAAAGGCCCTAAGAAGCATGAAACTTAAGAAAATGACCTAGACCCTGAGCCATAATAATGAATAGGTAAGGCAAGAGAGAATCCCCTTGGCAAAGAATATGTGAAGCCCCAAAAGGCTTTGAAGGTGCTCTATTCACAATAACTAAGAAAGATGAAGAAGTAACATAACTCATAGTCCAATTCATCCACCCTATGCTAAAACCAAAGGCTAAATTTTTTTTTTTGAATAAAACTCCACTTAACTCTATCATAAGCTTTAGCCATATCCAATTTTATGAACATAGATCGCTCCTTTGAGGTCCCCATAGAGTGAATAATCTCACAAACCACCACCACCCCATCTAGAATTTGTTTACCAGCCAGAAAACCCCTTTGTTCCTCGGAAATCACAAGAGGAAGACAAGTTTTGAGCCTCTCTGCAATCAGCTTAGTGATAATCTTATATACCACATTACAGAGGGCAATCGAGCAAAAAAACTCAAGTTTATCAGCACCATCCTTTTTGGGGATGATAATCAAGAAAGTAGAATTCAAATCTTGGAGCATCTTCTTACAATGAAGAGATTCCTGAACCACCTCCAATAAATCCAAATTAATAATATCCCAAAACTCTTGAAAAAATTCAATAGGAAAACCATCTGGGCCTGGAGCTTTACCTTTGTTCATTCCGAACACAACATCCTCTAACTCAGGCAATGAAATCAGATGAATGAGAGAGGAACTCATAGCATTGGTCACCAAAGAGGGAATATAGGAAAGAATCAAATTCTCCTCATCCATAACAGGAGGGGAATCTTTAGTAAAAAGATCAGAGTAGTATTGACGAGCCACACAAGACATAGCTGACAGAGACAAAATCTGAAGCCCTTTTGAGGTAACCAAAGAGGAAATATACCCCTTATTACGATGATCCTAAATGAAGTAGTGAAAAAAAGAAGAATTCCTATCCCCTTCCTGAAGCCAATCAACCAGAGCCTTTTGTTTCGAAAAAATCTCCTCACGAAGCTCCCTAGTGCAGAGCACCTAGCTCAAAGTTTTATTTTCTTGCATTTTAGAGTTTTTTTGTGATTTTAGGTTATTTTATGTTGTAATAAGGTGGAATAAATCCTACGATGCTTTTTGAAGCCATAGTTTGGTTGTCCACACTTTTGTTGTGCTTAGGATCCAAAATTGTCATTATCCTGAAACGTTGTCAAAATGTCAATTTTTGGTTTGTAACAGGTGGATTCCTGGAAACTTTCTAGAATGTTTGGAAATGGTTGAAATCCATTGTGATATGCCATTTGAGTGATTTTTCAAGCCTTGAGAGGCTTGCAGTGTGTTTTTGCACTAATAGGTAAAAGTTGTCAAAATTGTCATAACAACTTTTGCATCATTAGGCAAAAGTTGTCCATGAAGGAAATGGTGTTGGAAGTTGGTTGGAACCAACTTAAAATGGTGTGTAAAACCTTCTAAGAATCTCCAATAACATGTTAATCAACTTTTGGTTTGCATTCAATTCATTTGCCAAGGGTTTCCTATGCTTTTCCTCATGTTTGGACTGTTCTTGCTTTGATTTTCTGCTTTTGTACGGCCTGTACGGTCTTGTATAGTGCTCATAATAGAAGAGAAAGTTAGGAATTTGTTTTACCTTTCCATAAAATATGATATGAAGGCTTGAAGTGCCTTTGGATCAAAAGTTATCACTATTTTTGTAAAAATTGCTCACAAACCCTTGAAATTTCGGGTTTTGATTGTAAAAATGCATTTTACCTAAGCATCCACGAATGGAACAAGTTGCAATCTAGTGGATGGATTGGGTAGGCTCTGTAAATAGTTTTAGAGTAGGTGTTTTGTGTTTTTTAGGGCCACAAGGAGGATAATGGGTGAGATGAATAACACACAAGCTTGTAGCTAATGTGTGGGGGCAGCAGAGATTGCTCATTTTCAGTGCCATGGAGAAGTGACACCATAGCTACCCATAGTGTTTTGGAAAGGCATATGAGTGTAATAAAATAATCCAAGTTTTTTTGAGTTTCTTATTGTAAGTGGTGAACATTTTGGAGCACATCTTCCAAAACTGCCTGGAAGCCCTAAACCCCTTAGAAATAGCTTTTTTTTAGTAACCCTAGTTGTACAACAAACCCAAATGGGAAACTGAGTAATATTGTTTAAATTCCAAATGGGTATCTGAATATGTAAAAATATCTAGGGGTTGTTAGGAAATTTTGGGGAAGAAGGCCAGAAAACAGTCCAAGAAGGGCTAGTCAATTAGGCCTAATAGTAGCCGGTAGAAGCAAGTTGAAAGCCTAGGGCTTGGGAGGAAGGTGCAAACATTTTCAATGCATAAAATGACCTTGAACATACCCACACAACATAACCACAACCTTTAAACATGTGGTTAGAGTTAAGATCCTTGGTGGAGGTCTTTGGAGCCTAGTTGGAGCTTTGGGAACCTAGTAGGAGACAATCTCAAATCAGCGATCTGGGTCAAAACCAACAAAAAAACTCAAGAGGCTATACCTAGGAGGAAAGCCAGTAGATTTTAGGCCTTTGAGGTCTAAGGAGTGTACCCTAACAAGTTACCTTGGAGGAGCTAGAGTGGAAGGGTGAGTTGAGGAGGTGGGGTGAGTAAGGGTGAATTGGAGAGCTAGGCCCAAGGCTTCTACATCAAAGTCGTATCAGAGCCAACCTATAGAATCAGTCAGTGTATGTCAAACCCTAAAGAATCTGAAGCTAGTTTAATACCACCTAAAGCAATGACTCAAGAGGCCATCAAGGAATTGGTGGCCTAGATGATAGAAGAGTTGAAAACAAAGGATGAAGATAAAGGAGAGACTCTAGATGCCAAGAAGGCTAAAGAGAAGGTTAAGACAAAGTGGGGAGATGAAACTAAGGGAGAAGAAGAAGGGGAAGAAAAGGAAGATGGGACAACTACAATGCCACAAGACCAAAGACTTTTCCTTGATGCGGTCAAGTCCATTTCTAATGACAATCTTGATGGGATACCTACCTATGGAGGGAATCTCAATGGAGAGGAGTTAGTTGATTGGGTGGATGCTACAAATAATCATTTTGATTACAAGGAGGTGATAGAGGGGAAAAAGGTGAATGTAGCAAAATCAAGGTTGAGAGGATCCGCCTTGATATGGTGGAACATGATGCAAGAAGAGAGAGTGAAAGGAGGTAAAAAGAAGATCACTTCAAGGGAAATAATGAAGATTAGGATCAAGGCACAATTTCTACTAGGGGATTATGAGGTACAACTCCACAAGAGACTACAAAACCTGAAACAAACAGACCTAGATGTCAATGCTTACACAAAGGAATTCCATAAAATAAGCCTCAGAGCTAAGAAGCATGAGAACGAGGTGGAGAAATTGGCTAGATACATGAATGGATTGAGACAAAATATACAAGATGAAATTAGTATCCCTACTCCTGATATCATTTATAAGTCCTTTCAGTTAGCATTAAGGGCAAAAGACAAAATCAAGAGGAGTGAACAAAATCAAAATTTTAGTGGTGACACATCCTTTAGAGGAAGAGGCACTTTTGGTAGAGGACACAAAACATCAAGGAATGAAGAAAACTCAAGGCAAGAAGGTGGTGGAGACTCTTCAAGAGGGCCATCTAGAGGATCCTTCAGAGGAAGAAACAATTCTAGGGGCAGATTTGGAAGCTCAAGAAGAGGAAATTCAGTTTTCACTGGTAGATGTTACAATTGTAGTCAAGTTGGCCCCACAATGGGAATGTGTTCGGAGAAAGAAACCAGCTCTTCACACTCATACATGGGTGAGAGAAGAACACAATTAGTGCAGGAAGAAGACAATCAAAGTGTGTCTTTCCCTCTCAGCAAGGCAGGCCTAGTGACAGATGGTGAAAGTCTAATGCTAAGAAGGTCTTTGCTGAAGATTCCTCAAGATCAAGAGTCACCACAAAGGAAGAGTTTCTTTAGAACAACTTGTAAGTCTCAAGGAAAGATTCGCAAAGTGATTGGAGACTCAGGTTCAGCTGAGAATATAGTTTCAACTGAAATGGTTGATAAACTCAAGTTAAAGAGGCTACCACATCTCACTCCCTACAAGGTGTCATGGCTTAACCGGGGCCAACATGTCTTAGTTGATGAGAAAGCATGGGTAGACTATGAGATTGGTGAGTATAAGGGCAAGATTTATGTGATATATTTGTTGGCAAATGCACACTCCAATGAGAAATTGTAGGTGATTGAAGGTTTTGTCATTGATGGAAACCTTGCAATCATATGATACCATTAAGACACATATATTGGCACCGGCAACGACAAACTCTACACCGACACACAGAACACCGACAATGAAAGGAAGGATACTGACATCCTGGCCGACAGGAATTTTGTTGATAATGCATTTTGTAATTAATTGTAAAATCATTATAAGCCGACATGGCGAGTTGTAATATGACTCATATATGTATGAGATCATTGTAGAACATTTTATAATAAGGAGATAGGCAAAATTATGTAGACCTAATATGCGAATTATAGGTTAAGGGTTTATGTATGAAGCAGAGCTAAAACCGGTACTGGATCTGGCATAGCAGATGCTAATCTGAAGTAGTACAAGACATTGGATTTGCATAATCCATTTTATAAGTCAGTGTGACTTCCCATTTTGTAATTGAGTAGTGAGCTCTAGGAAATTGGCCTTCCTGCATGTGCAGGCCCCTATTGTAAGAGTAATATTCACTTATTGGCCAGTAAGCGAATATTGTGGGTGACAAATCCTGTTCGAACTCATTAAATTTGAGTCAAATTTTAGAGGCCCATTTCAAAAAATTTATCTGCTTTTCCAAATTATCATGAATGGTTGGTAAAGTGAATAGTTGTGTTATTCCTTTCCTGAGAAGGGGAGGCATTAAACCTTCAGCAATTTAAAACTTTCAGCAAATGAAGATTTAATGTTAAATGCCAACCATTTTCCCTCCTCCCTCCACATGGTTGAAAGATGTGATATTGGAGCAGACATTAGAAACTTCAGCCAATGGAATGGGTAGGTTTTTGAAATCTTTAGCATTAAAAAACCTCCAAGCAAATGAAATTGCAGTTTTTGAAAGGTTGGATGTGAAACAGTGAAGGGGATCATCAGTGTTATCTGATGCAAAGTCAATCTCTGAAGATCATCTACCACTGCCCTCACTTTGGGGTATTATCCATTAAAACTTCCGGTCTTAGCATTATATATGCTATCCTTGCACATGAATAGAAACGTGAGAATGAAAAAGAAGCATAAATGAGGTCACGGCTGTTGTTAGAGAGGTCTGGGGCAAGTTTAGAACAAATGGCAAATCCTCACGTGGTTGAAGAGGCTGTAGAAACTTTCATGCAAATGCAATTAGCAGTGATCTTCTGCATGGTGGGTATTTGGAGGGTAGTAATTAAAACATGGAGCAAATGTAAATGGCTGGTTCAAAGAAAAATCCTCTTCCTTGCTTGCAGTATGTGGTTTTTGAGCAACATAGAAACCTTTCAAACAAATGCATTTGGGCATGTAAATGGTCATTTCTTCCTTCCTGCATAGTGGTGTGACTGGAGGAGGGCATAAAATCAATGAACTTGAAAGCATTGGCAGCCATTAAAACACTTAGAAATCTTCAAAATGCATTTCTGGGTAAAACGCATTATCCCACATTGGATGGGCAGACATCATTTTTGATATTTATAAGCAAGGCTCCACCATGACATAGTGTCAAAGCCTCAAGGATTTTGATGCAAGGTGCTGATAGGTGCCCAAGTGGACCCCACATGCATGGGCATGCTTCCTGAGTCGACCAAGGAGGCCGACAAGTGGCGACAGGTGGACCCCACGTAGGCACAGATCTCGATGCAGGCGAACTTTGCAGTGATGACATGGCGGTCCGTGGTGGGTCCGAAGGCTTTGATGAAAGTGTCCTGTTCAATGAGACCTGTAGACTACTCACCGAAGAAGAAGTTTCACCGAAATCCAGCAAGCGCGTCCTGGTGAGATGGCAGTCGAGCAGGCGGGTCCCGGTGATGTCGCGCTCAGTTGGTTGTCCGCGGTGGGCCCGAAGGTTTTGATGAAACCGTGGCTTCGATGGATCATTGAAGGGGCTCACCAAAGGCATTAGTTTCATTGACATAGAATGGTGTCGATGAAACTAGGGTTTTGATAAAACGTGAAAACAGTTCACCGAGTGCTCGGATCTATCGACAAGGGCACATCGAAGAAGTATCAACCGGTTCCATCGAAAAGTGAAGGCATCGATGAAAATGGGGTTTCGATAGGACATGAGAACGGCTGGATGAAAGAAGATTTCCACCAAAAGACTAATGTTGATAGACTAAGTTGAGATGGCAGGCACGTGGCGATGATCGAGCAACCAGATAGTTGAGGTGGCCGACACGTGGCAGACCCGACAGACAGGTGGCAATTAGTAGACCCTGTGAGTGAATCACAGGCTGCCACGTCGCAGGGCAAATGTAAAATCAGGCCAAAAATTGAGAAAAATCAAAGTTAAATGATATAGTGTAGACTATAGTGTAAAAATTAAAAAATTTAAATGATGGAGGCACAAAAATGATTAATTCGCCCAGAGGTCTATTTTTACTCAAAATGGCAAGTATCATATATCACCGGAAAGCTCTCAGGATAAGGAATCCAATCACATAGTTAATTTTAACAAATTTTGGATATTTTGGGAGTAGTTTCCATGGGAATGAAGAAGAAAGTGAATTTAGTTGGAAGAGAGACACTTGGCAGTGTGTTATGCAGATCTGATTTTTCCCTCTCCTTCTTATTCCAATTTTCTTCTCATTGTAAGGGTTCCAAAATTTTGGAGGATGGCTCCATTTTTTCATGGCTTCCAAGTCTAAGTATTCTTCAAGATTGTACATAGTAGTACTTCTCTTTTAGTAATAAAGTATCTTCTTGCTATAAATGTTTTTGTTGCAGGTCATGTATGTGTAAGGCATATACATAGTTTATTGGATTGTCTGTAAGCATTGTCTATTTTCAATAAATCTATTCTTCAAGGGAGTCTGGGTTTGTCCTCTCAAAGTGGGAGTGTAAGGGTTGTTTTCAGGTACTCTTCAAGGAAGAGTTTAAATTCTATGAGTAATCATTTTGGATTCAAGATAATGTCTAGATATGTATAATCCTCTGAGTTTAGAAGGTATTAATGTTAGGCATTAATACAGGGATATCTTTCTTAATAAATCAGATTTGCAATAGATGTTTTCATTTTTAGTTTGATGTATGACTCTGTTACCCTTAGATAAGGCACTGATCTTGCAGATTTTGGGGTTTTCTCAGAGATTTGAAATAAAAAATCAGAATATCTACCTTTATTTTATGTTTTGTGAGTTTGTTCCATCCATCTCATGATTCAAACAATGTTGAGTTGCAAGTGTGGATCTAGCCCATCTGTAGTAACCTCCTAGTTTTTGAACCTTTTGAGATCCATCTTCTTTTGTTGATGCAGTCTTGTGTGTAATGGGTCTAATTAAATGCATCATAGGTACACCCACCTAGGTTTTGCAGAGCCTGAAGAGTAGAAGGATTTAGGTCCTTGTCATGTTGTCCAAGCCCTGAGGTTATTCATAGATTGAATTGGCTACTTCATAGATCAATTGTAGGTGTACTTGGGTTAACCAGGTTTGGTGAACAACAAATCCCACCGAGGTTTTTCCCACACTAGGTTTCCTCGTTAAACTACTATGTTATGGTGTGCTTTTCATGTGGTTGTTGTTATTCTTGTTTACTGCATTATTTCTGGTTTACTAGTACACAATATTGATATGCTTTTCATGTTTTAAATCAAGTAAATTCATAAACCAGTAAGATACTAATTCACCCCCCCCCCACCTCTCAGTATCTTTGGGAATCCTAACAATTGGTATCAAAGCTTGGTCCTCTATTTTCAAAGCCTAACAGCTTAAGGAAGATCTTGACACCGGCAAAGATGGAAAACTTGATGAAACAATTAGAAACAGCTCTTTCAGACTATAATGTAGAAAAGTTGAAGAATATCAAACTCAAGGATGATCTAAAGGCTGCACAGGATATTATTCAAGCACTTCAAGAAAAGATTACTATTGCAAGAAACAAGAGAAGAGAACTTTGTGAAAAGATGCAAAATGAGAATGATGAAAAGGAAACTCTTAGTGATCTAGTGAACAAGCTAAAACAAGAGAACACTACAACAAAGAATGAAATGCATGATATGACCATGACATTTTGTAAAGAAATTGAAGATAGAAAGAAAAATGAAGAAGACTTGACTAGAAGACTGAATAATGTTGAAAATGAAAACACAAGACTTAGTTATGAAAATGATATATTGAAGATAGACCTAATGCATACACAAAATGACTCAAATGAACTCATGAGACATAAAGGAATCTTGGAAAGAGAACTGGTTGCTGCAAATCAACACAAGGAGAAATTCAAGAAAATCTTAGAAGAACTTGGTGACATGCTGAAGAATCAAAAACCTAATGGTGATACAAATGGCCTTGGCTTTGAATTTGGTGAAAGCTCCGGCACTGCAAACAATCATGATCATAGAAAACTGTTAAGGCAACTAAATGCTTATAAATTTAATGGAAAATGCTTTAACTGTAGCAAGTATGGTCACAAAGAAAATCAATGTAGATCTAGAAATTATCAAAACACTAATACACCCACTAGTCAATGCTCTAAATGCAACAAAGTTGGTCATAATTTAGAGAATTGCAGAATGAATGTAAGATGTTATGTTTGTGGAAGATTTGGACACCTATCTAATCAATGCAGAACACAAACTGACATAGGGTATGGGAAAGCTATTCAAAAAAACAATGTGACTTATTATGCTTGTAACAAGATTGGGCATATTGCTAAATTTTGTAGAAGCAAATCATCACTGGCAAATAACAAAGGTCCTAGTTTGAAGGGTAAAGAAAAGGTTGAAGAGGTAAAACAAGAATTCTCAAAACAATGGATCAGAAAGTCAGATCAAAATGTTGATGGGAATACTCCTCCACCGACAGAACAGAGTAACACTCCACCAGCAGAAGACTCTTCATCTAACTAAAGAAAATTCCTTTGGGGGTTTAGCAACAAAATGAAAAACATGCTATTATTCCCTCAGTTGATGGTAAGAAGTTGAAATTACTTCTATACCGGCAGATGAGTTAAGTTGTGACTTAACCAACAAGCATTAAATGTGGTAGGTGAAGAAAATAACATTATTAAACAAGTGTTTTGGCTCCATTTTCATTTCACCGAGCATTCAAATCTTCGAGAGTGTGAAAATTCCCGAGCGAAGGTATCCAAAGCGAAGAAGTGAAGCAATCTATCAAATCATTCATCCTTAAGGTAGATCAAGGTATTTATAGCTATGGCATCTTCATGCACTCCTGAATTTATTGCAAACCCTACTGTTGTTGAAGTTGTTAAGTGACCTAGACCCATTTTTCAGCTAGTTCCCAAAATTGCTAAGAAAGATGATAGCTTAGGTGCATTTTCTCAAATACCTAAAGGAGTAGTATATGCTGAAGACCCTAGAATGTAGATACATTGTCATATTGATGAACTAGGTGATGCTGAAATTAAAAATATGTATAAAACTATAATTTGTGATGAATCCAGAAATGTCAAACCTGAACAAAAGATAGTGAAAACCCTAGGTTTCATTGAAATTCTTAGTATCCCAGATTTCCCCAAGGATATCATAAGAATTGTGTTAAGCATGGTACATGGTGAATTTTTTTTGTTGGACTCAATTCATAAAATCACAAAAGAAGCAGTAAAGGCAGTAACAGGGTTACCCTCCACCGACAACAGACCTGGCAAAACTAAGAAGGTCTCAAATGATCTAGTGACAAGCCTAACCGGTGCAACATTTGATAAGAGATCCTTAAGGGTAAATGATGTAAAGGATATAAATGTCAAATTTATCATTATGATCTTAGGTTACAAGGCTACACATGCAAACAGGTTAAACTCAGTTTCTAGCCTATGTATTAAAAGTGCCTATGACATGGTAAATGATAATGCAAGGATAGACATATGTGAATGGCTTAAAGATGAGTTGATAGACAATCTAGGAAAGATCAAAAAGGATAAGAAAGGTACATTCAGATTTGGATACTTACTTGTTCGTCTAATGTTGTATATAACCAAACAAGTGCCCAGTATTAGTGCTAGAGATTTTGGATTTGATATACCACTAGGGAAACAACTATCAGAATTACTGAACAATATGGGAGAGAATAGGGAGAAAAACATAAATGAGCACTTCCAAGCACTAAAGGCTCGAATGAAAATAAGAGTAAGGTTATCACAAGCTATTGTGGATAAGTACCAAAAGGAAATCTATTTTGTGATAAAGAAAGATGAAATTTGGATGGATGCAGTTATCCCTAGAACCATTTGCGTTACTGAAATGGTGTATGAGATTGATGATAACATAATAGAAACCTATGAAAAAGCCCTCCTAGAAGCTCCTAAGGAACCTAAAGAAAAAGTATTTGGTAGTGCTGAAACAATAGAAAGTCAAATTCAATCTAGGAAAAAGCTTAAAAAAGGTTGAGGCAACTGTAAGAAAAGGTACCCGGCAAGTAAAAGCTATTAAGGAAGATGTGTTAAAAGAAACTGGTTTAACTGAAAGTGAGTTAAAAGCACTTCAACCAGAAACTCACCTTTCACTGGTTGGAACTTCTTCAGAGAGTGACATAATTGTAGTATTCAAGAGAGTTGAGAGGAAAAGAAAACTCTCACCGGCACCCTCTCCTTCACCAAAGAGGACAGGATAGAAGCAACTGGCAATGAGGCCCCAAACAAATAAATTAACTCCAAAGAAAAAGAAGATGAATCCTAAGAAGAAGACACAACAAACTGTTTCTCCCATTGATAAACTTCTCAATGAAATCACAAAGGATGGAAAGTTGAAGAACATCAACAAATTATATGACACACTATCCACTAATGACAAAGAAAAAGTAGAGAACAGTGTAATCTTACAGTTAGATATTTTCAAGAAATTTTTGACGCAAGTTGTTGATGAAATACCAGCAGATCTATATAAGAGACTAGAAGTTAGAAGAGTAGCTATTATTGAGCTAGATAAGAAAATAAAGATTGAAAAACTACTTGTAGTACACCCTGTTAACTCACTTAATGAGATAGATAAATTAATCTCTAAGGCTAACCGGTCAGTATTCTCAACTGCTCATCGACATGTAGCACTGATGGCAGGAAGAGTGAATTAGGTAACAGAGGAAACAAAAGATGCATGGGACATATTCCTGGTAGAAAAAGAAAAACGGGAAGAGTATCAAAAACCTAAAACCTTCAAGGTATATCAAAAGGACAGAGACAAAGGAAAAGGTAAGGTAGGTGGACCTCCTAGTATAAAAATAACAGACAATTCACCCCCACCACCTCTAGATACTCCACCGGTAGACACTACTGACAATTAACCGACAACTGAGAGTATGGCCACACCACATGAGGATACAAATCTTGATTCTAACATGTTATATACAATGAACATTAACACTCAAGAAGTCAATATTGTGGTGGACAAGGAATCAACTAAGAAATCAGATGAGGCAATAGAGCCACCGACAGGAAATATTGTTGTAGAAAACATTGAAATTGGTGAACAACAACAAACTGAAGAATCAAGTGAACCCCCAGACACTAGAAATGCAAAGACCATAGATGTGCATACTGATGCATCTACTGAGCCACTGGTAACTACTGAAATTGAGAAACCAACTAAGTCACCGACACTAGGCAGCACAGAGGTAAACAAAGAAAAACCGGTAGATACAACAGCTAAACCATCTGAAGAACTGACAAAAGAAAGTTCAGAGGTACATACTAAGATAACATCTGAGACACCGCCAAATGAAAGCTCAGAAAAACCTTCTGAAACACATCCAGAGAAATAGGTAGAGCAATAGGCTCTTTCACAGGTATAGGTTGAAGCACAGGCACAAACAGAGACAGTGCCACCGGTCCAAACTGAAAAGCCTAAAAATTTGTTTGTGGAAATGCAAACTCAGACTGACCTACTAGAGGTCAAACCAAGCAAGGAAATAACCACAACCAGCAGGATGACTATTGTAAAAACTATTGGACATACATCTAGAATAACCATGACAGAATTCAGACCTACTAATGTAACTGAGGTCTTATTAGATTCCATAAAGACAATAACAGAGTGCAATACACAAGCCTATAAGGCTATAGATGACACTTTACCAATTTTGAAGATGATTGCTCCAAAGTGTAACATAGACAACAAAGATTCTTTGAGCCAATTAGACACATTGTCTAAGTATATAACCGACAACCTAATAACACTGGACAAAATAAATGAAGATACATTTAAGGAAAGGATGATAAAAGAAAAAGAGAAATTCTTTGTGGAAATTGTGAATAAAAACAAAGAGGAAATGGATACTCTTTTACCGGAACTCAATGAAATAATTTTTGACTTCAAGAAATTATATAGGGATACATGCAAAATGGATGTATTAATAGAGGATCTTGACAAAGAAATCAGAAAGCACAAGAAAAGATAAACAACATTGCTAACAATCCGATAGGGGCATCAAACTCATTTTTGGAATTAGAGAAGAAAATTGTAGAGCAGGAAGAGAAAATCAAGAAACTGGAAATTGAAAAACAAACAATAAAGGACAAAGCAAAGGACTTAAAATGAAAACTTGGTCCAAGACTACAGTATCTTATTTCTTTGAGAAAAGAAATATCTGAGGCTCTGGTTCTCGGACTAAAGACACCAAAAGAGCAAATGTACATACTCACTGGTACAGTGAAAGAACCCAAGAGGCTACAAAAGACATTAAAACATTTAGCAATGACGTAAATTTAATTTTGACAGATATTTTTTAGATTGTAACCCACCGGTTACAAGAATTCAGGTAGGACTGCACTAACATCGAATGACAACCTTTGTCATTGATGTCAAAGGGGGAGTAGAGGCAATGAGAAAAATGATCAGCAAATGGTTCATCAGCTCAGGGGGAGCACATATTTTATTTGTAACACATTTTTTGGTAAGACAACTCTGGCAGATTCTTTTTGGATGACACCTTTTTGGATTTTTCTCATGAGTGTTGCCATCAATGCCAAAGGGGGAGATTGTTGGCAAATGCACACTCCAATGAGAAATTGTAGGTGATTGAAGGTTTGGTCATTGATGGAAACCTTGCAATCATATGATACTAGAAAGACACATATACTGGCACTGGCAACAACAAACTCCACACCAGCACACAGAACACCGGCAGTGAAAGGAAGGATACCAACATCCTGGCCAACAGGAATTTTGTTGATAATATATTTTGTAATTAATTGTAAAATCACTATAAGCCAACATGGCGAGTTGTAATATGACTCATATATGTATGGGATCATTGTAGAACATTTTATAATAAGGAGATAGGTGAAATTATGTAGACCTAATATGTGAATTATAGGTTAAGGGTTTATGTATGAAGCAGAGCTTAAACCGGTACTAGATCTGGCATAGCAGATGCTAATTTGAAGTAGTACAAGACATTGGATTTGCATAATCCATTTTGTAAGTCAGTGTGACTTCCCATTTTGTAATTGAACAGTGAGCTCTAGGCACTTGGCCTTCTTGCATGTGCAGGCCCCTATTGTAAGAGTAATATTCACTTATTGGCCAGTAAGAGAATATTGTGGGTCACAAATCCCACTGAGGTTTTTCCCACACCGGGTTTCCTTGTTAAACTACTATGTTATGGTGTGCTTTTCATGTGGTTGTTGTTATTCTTCTTTACTACATTATTTCTGGTTTACCGGTACACAGTATTGATATGCTTTTCATGTTTTAAATCAAGTAAATTCATAAACCAGTAAGATACTAATTCACCCCCCCCCCTCTCAGTATCTTTGGGAATCCTAACAATATTGCCTATGGATGCTTGCCATTTTTTGTTGGGATGTCCATGGCAATTTGATGTAAAAGCTCAGCATGATGGAGAGAAGAATAGCTATGTCATTATCAAGAATGGTAAGAGGTATCAAATGGATCCGTTACCTGATCTAAAAGAGGAAAAAAAAGTGGGATCAAGTGTGATGATGATGACTAGGAAAGAGTTTCTTAAGGTGATGAAATAAGAAGGAGATAAAGGGTATGTTATTGTGCTCAAACCTAGTGAAGAAGGTAAGGCAGATCCAATGGAAGAAGTGGCACAAGAGGTGAAGGTTCTACTCAAAAAATATGTAGAAGTAATAGGAGAAGATCTACCTGATTATTTGCCACCAATGAGGGATGTAAATCACCAAATAGACCTGATTGCATCGGCAAGTTTGCCTAACAAGACTACCTACAAAATGACACCTAGTCAAAATGAACAAATTGCCAAACAAGTGTAGGAGATCCTGGACAAAGGATTCATCAAAAATAGTTTGAGTCTATGTGTTGTACCTACTATCTTAGCACCCAAGAAATGGGGAAAATGGAGAATGTGTATAGATTCCAGAGAAATCAATAAGATCACTATAACGTATCGGTTCCCTATGCCAAGGATAGAAGACCTGTTGGACAATCTTGGGGGTTCAAGCTACTTCACAAAGGTGGATTTAAAATTAGATTATCATCAGATAAGAATCAGACCAAGGGATGAATGGAAGAGAGCCTTTAGGACCAATGGTGGCCTCTATGAGTGGTTGGTTATGCCATTTGTCCTTACCAATGCACCTAGCACCTTTCAAAGGCTCATGAATGAAGTCTTGGTTGAGTTCATAGGTAAATTTGTGATTATATATCTTGATGACATTCTAATATTTAGTAAGTCCAAAGAAGAACATCTCAAGCATGTGGACATGGTCGTGAAGAAGCTGAAAAAGTCACAACTCAAAATCAACCTTGAAAAGTGTGAGTTTCTCAAGACTGAACTTGTATATCTTGGTTTTGTCATTTCACAAGGTTTTCTAAAAATGGATCCTAGTAAGGTTGAGGCAATCCTCAGTTGTACCACACCTAATAATATCAATGATGTTAGGATCTTTCATGGGTTAGCATCCTTTTATAGCAAGTTTGTAAGAAACTTTAGTCATGTGTGTGCTCCTGTGCTCAATACTATTAAAGGGGGAGTCAAGTGTCAGTTTAGGTGGATAGAGGAGGCCCAAAAGGGATTTGAGTTGTTGAAAAATAAGATAGATGAGTGTAGCATCCTAAAATTGTGACACTTGCAATTTCGACCGCATTTGGGTCTTCATGATGGTGATGCAACACGGAACCTAAATGGAGACCCCGAAACTTGTTCATCACATCAAAAATTGCATTTGTCAGCACCCTGGCCTGATCCTCCTTGCACCCTGCTATCCTTGGAGGTGGGACCATGGCGCCTAGCACCCTAGTCCCCCAGGACCATGGCACCCAGCACCCTGGTCCTTGGCCCTATTTTGGGCCCGGTCTCTTATGGGGCTTCGGGTCTTTAAGTTTGCAAATTGGAAAATAAGGTTGCTATGTTGGCCCAAGGTCAGAAAAATCAGTCTATCAGCCCTAATTGACAAGTATATAAACTAAATTTCGTCTCCCATTTTGAGGAGGAAGGACATATGTGTGTGAGATGTGGAAGCGATATTAAAACACTCAAACATTTCAAGCATTCAAGCATTCAAGCATTCCTTCAAGAAATTGAGCATTCTAAGTCTCCATTCAAGGCTAAGTGTTGCATTCAAGATAAGGATTCAACCATTGAAGAGGAGATCACATACAACATACAGCAACATTTACACCTTCGCATGTAAGAATACAAACATTCTTACAACAAGGTATCAGTACTTGTTTACATTACAATCATTTACATTTACAGCATTTTCATTTCTTGGTTAATTCCAAAACTGGGGTTTGACCTAAGGGAAAACCCCTAATCCCTAACCCCCTAGTTGTCCTCTCTTTTCTATGTGTAGTTTGCAGGTACGTGGCTGTAATTGAAGATCTGGAACCCTTGTGCAGAGACGAAAAGATCCCCCTTCGTTTCACGGATTTTTCGGAGGACCGTGTGCACGCCGGGCGCCATTGTCCCATCAACTTTTTCTCAAATTTGCAGGACAGTGCCGTCTCGACATTTTACTTCTAATTCCAGGTCTGCAGCTTCATCCTATATTCCTATTTCTGTTTATAAGCGAATCTTTCTCACTTGACATGCATTCCTAGCTCAATCCTTCTATCTACATTCTTTACAAAAGAGGGTAGCCTTGCTGTCTTAACCCTTGAAACTCATTTAAAATCCAGTCTTGCATTGTGTAAGATTGGATCTTGTGGGTTTCAACCCCTCTTTTGAATGTAAAGTCTCCCCTAAGTGAAAACCATCAACCCTAGTGACCTCCTTTCCCTCTCCTTGGAGTGGTGGGGAGAACAACTTAGGGTTCGATCATGATTTTCCGCTTTACATTTTGGTGAACCTGACGTGAACATCCTTTCTAATTATTCATGATTAGATCTGAAAATTGGATGCCTTGATTACATTTCCATGTTTGATCTTTTGCAAATTTTAGAGGTTAATTACATGAAAACCCTAAATTTTCTTTTTAGTTATTAAGCTTGTGAAATGTTTAATTATTAATGCTTGTTTCAGATCTACCCTTCTATTGCAAATTATCAATTCATATTTGTGTTTTAATTTTGAAAATTAAGTGGTTAAGTGTCAAAACCCTAATTTTTAAAACCCTCTTGATTCAACCTTTGATTGATAATTTCACTGATCAAAACACCTCCAAATCGGCTGTAACTTTGGATTCCGCAACAAAATCATAATATCGTTCATCCCTGAAAATTTTGAAAAAATTTGCGAGGACCATGTGCACCCCGAGCGCCACTGTCCTCGACATTTTTTTCGAAATTTTGGGAGCTAGATCTTACTGTATTTTTCTGCTAAAATCCAGAATCTTGGCTGATTTCATCAATTCTAACACATTCAAAATTAAAGTCAAAGTTGGTCTAGTGATTGCTTGGATTAAGGCTTCTAATCATTCAAAAATTGTTGAAATTGAAATTTTGTATCAAAATTGGTTTCTTACTGTCCTAAATCTGAAAAGTGTGTTGGCATTCATTCGAAATTTCAGTGCTTTATTCAAATTCTTGCAATTTGTGAATTTTGAAATTAAGTGTTTAATTGCAACAAATTTGATTTCCGCTTTCAAAATTGAATTTTGCACGAAATTGAGTCAACTTTTAAATTTCAAAACTTGCATTGCTCTTAGTATTCCCTCTAAAATCATAAAATTCAAAATTTCAGTTTCCCTCTCTTTTTCAAAATTCAAATTTTGCATTTTTCAACAATCTTGGTAGGGTTCAATTTTGAGATTGCAACTTTAATTTGGCCTATCTACGGATCATAAAATCACTCAATTTTTTTAGATTAGCTTTAAAATCATCATAACTTTCATCTCTGAAAATTTTGAAAAAAGTTGCGAGGACCGTGTGCACTCCGTTCGCCACGGTCCCTGACATTTTTTTTGAAATTTTGGGAGATTGTCGTGATTGCATTTAACAGCTTAAATCTAGGAGATTGGCTGATTTTATTGAAATTTGCTACCTCTAAAATTCAAAATCTTCTCTCCCTTTCTAGTGCATGAGTTTTACAACAATAAGCCCTACATACACTATTCCCGTTAGACGAAGCCTTAGAATTAAGTCTTTCCAAGGTTTACGTACCAAGGAGATGGAACCTAATTTGAATGGCCTTTTTAACGAGGACACGGGTAATTCCTCTAATCCTCTTAATGATGAAGAATCTCTCCATGAGGTTTCTGTAGAACAACTTTCGAAATTGGATAACCAATTTGATGATTTTCAGCAATGGATGTCTCAAGAGTATCCCGATAGTCAAGCTCTTTCATTAATTGAGGGTCTAAAACGTATGGTTCAAAGTGATAAGAGTGGAATTGATATTTTGCGTGGTATTGCACATATTGTGGATTCGAATGTGATGCCTATGGAGAGTTGTGCCAAAACTTTAGGTTATACACAACCTCCTACTCAAGTCAATCATTCTATTCCTTTGACAACTTCTATTGCTAGTATACCTACTTTTACATCAAACATAATGACTACTTCAATACAAAACATTCCGCATATGATCACCAGTCATGGGGGCAATCCTTCTTCTTCAATCAACCCTCTTCCTTCATTCAATCCGACTTCGTCATTCATTCCTTCAATGAGTGTCCCCATTACATCTCCACAAATGAACATGACGCAAGGGGGCCATTCATTTAACCATTCCATTCCTCCTTGTAGTGCTCCTCTTTTCCAATCATCTCCTATGACTAACTATCATAGTGTCCCACCACCTTACTCTCAATCAATACCTTCTTTCAATAACATAATACCTCCATCACAATCTAACACATCTAATATGAACTCTTCGACTGAAGCGACCATTAACAATCTTGCACAAACTGTCTCTTCTTTACAACAACAAATTGCCTCTATGAATCAATCTAAGTTTAGTGTGCCCACATTTGATGTTGCAAGCCCACTTTCTCTTGACATTGTTCGAGCTATCCCTCCTAAGCATGTTGAAATCCCGCATTTGGAGCTTTATAATGGTAAAGGTGATCCTCTAACACATGTTAAGACTTTTCATACAATATGTACCGATTTTGCTTATGACCAAAGGTTGCTTGCAAAACTGTTTACTAGGACATTAAGAGATAAAGCCCTACAATGGTATTGTTCATTGCGTTCTTATTCTATTACTTCTTTTGAACAAATTGCAAATGCTTTTATTCAACAATTTCAAAACAATATAAGTCCTAAAGTTACTTTGATTGATTTAATGCATTGTAAACAAGGTGTTAAAGAAAAAGTGATTGATTTCATTGGTAGATATAAGCATTTGTATGCTCAAATCTCTTTTCTAGTGCCTGACAATGATATTCAAAGAATCTTTATTTCTAATTTACAAAAAGACATTAGAGAAAAACTTCTATTTTCTGAGTTTACTTCTTTCCAATAGTTGTGTGCAACTCTTCACAATTATCAACTGACTGTGAGTCAAATGGAACAAGCAAATCCTATGGCTCCGAGTGATAAGGGTGATAGTAGTCAACAACCATTTGGGAAGTTTAAACCGAACAGAGAGTCCGTTAAATTCAATGAAAACATCATCAACAACAATGTGAATGCAGCATCAGGTGTGCCTCCTATTTCTAAATTTTTCAAGAAAGAAAGAAAGTTTACTCCTTTGAATGAATCATTGCATGGTATTATGAATAAGTTATTGGAACAAAATGTGCTTACTCTCCCTCCTATAAAGCAAATAGATCCTGCAAAGATTAATTCACCCTATTTTGATAACAAATCTTTTTGTCAATTTCATCGTCAACCTGGGCATGATACTGAAAAATGTTTTGCTTTAAAGGGTAAAATTCAAGATTTGATTGATAATAATACTATCTCTATTTCTGGTATGAATGATAAAGGCAACACATCTATAGCTCCTCCTAACCAAAATCTTAAGATTTTTACTAATCCATTACCTTCTCATACCTCTAATGTGATTGAGACTAATGATTCCTCTTTCTCATTTGATGGTCTTTTGTCTATGACTCTGAATGTGATTAACTTTGTAGAGCAGCAAGAAAACCCTAAAGAACCTTCCATCACATTTGATTCTAGTGAAACTATCAGGGCACCTGATGGTCCTTTATATATAGTTGCAAAAGTCAAGAATACACCTTGTTGTGGAGTGCTTATTGATCCTGCTTGCATGGTTAATGTTATTACTGAAGAATTTCTTTTTACTTTGCAATTGAATCAAGTGATCTATGACAAAACAGATGTGATTGTGAAATTGTTTGATGCATTTTCTTCTCCTGCAATTGGTTCTATTACATTACCTATTGAAGTTCATAACAAATCCCTTGATGTGAACTTTGCTATTATTCCTTCATCCAAACAATTTCGTGTGAAGCTAGGCTATCCTTGGCTATCTTCCATGAAAGCTATTGCTTCTCCTATTCATAAATGTTTGAAATTTCCCCATAATGGTGAAGTTTTTACTGTCAATCATAGTCTCTTTAAACCAGCTGAAAGAACTTCTAGCGTTCCTATTGATTATTTTTGGCCTAAACAATTCCAATCTCTTCCTCTGCGAAGTGATCATCTTTTCAAATCTTATCAAAAGTGGAAAATAGATATGATCCTATCTCTAAGTGAACCTAGAACACCCAAACTTGATATTCCTATCGTTCTTGAGAAGGAAGTTCTTCCTTTGAAAGATAAAACTAATGTCTTTCCTCAAGAAGATTCCCAACCCATTCCTATGGATGTGACTATGTCTATGTCTAATAAACTTTCTAAAAGTAGGCCTATACCTCCTCGTCATGATGGACTTGGTCTCCTTCCTAAACCAAATATTCCTCCTTTATATGGAGCAGTTCCTCCTCCTTCCTCTTATGGAGAGAAGAGACCTTCCTCTTCTCCTATTATCCAGCCTAAGAGACCACAACCTAAACACCCAAGTGATAAGGATGAGAACATTCCTCCTCCTCAATCTTCTCCACTTCCTACTAAGACTAGACAAAATCATTCTGCACGTGAACGTCAACAAAACCGTCATCTTAGAGCTTGTGCAGCTGCTTCTCAAACTTTGCAATCCCCAAAAACACCTTCAGCTAGTATTATTCCATTATCTCCTCAGCCAAAAATTGAGCCAAAATCTCCTAAACATAAGATGCATGATGATTGTGATCATGTGTGAGTTAAAGATCCTATTTTAATAAATCTTGATGATGATATAGATGAAGATGTTATTCATGATGAAAATGTTACTTCTCTTGCTTCTGATAGTGAATATGAATTTGTTGATATTGATAACCATTTATCTAACAAATTTTCTAAAGCACTTATCCTAGCTCCTAGACAAGAACAACGTGGCTTGGAACATGAACATAGCCCTTGTTTGGATCTTGTGATAGCTCCATCTGCTGTGTTGAATGTTCCTCCTCTGGCATGTTTCCTGCCTTCCCGAAATATTGATCAACAAGATCGAGGGGTGGATGACGTGCTAGACTAGTTTCATTAGCATAGCAGACTCTCTCCTCCTCTCTTTGCTTTTGTTACTTCTTCTATGTGTTATTCTCATTCTTCTATTTTTTGTGCTTAGTGTTGTCTACTTGAGGACGATGCAAAGCATTGAGATCTCTTTTGGTCTCTCTCATGTTGACTCAAAAGACACATGTGTTCCCTTCTTCTAGGTGACCTTCCTTGATTGGGGAATGAAGAACAATTATGCATACATACATATGATATACATGAATTATCATACAGCATACTGACCCTGAGGAAAGAGAAGTCACCTCGTGCTTTGTGTTTGTGTCTATTATCCTTGGGTTTATCTCACACTTGGGGGCTAAATCTTTGTGATAACGTGCTCCTTTCCCTTCTCATTTCTTATGTGTATCACTAGCTTAAAGCAATCACCCCCGTTGAGGCGTGTGCGATCGCTTTAATGTAGGGGGGCATACACCCCGTCTATCCCTTCAGGATACTTGAAAATTTCTTGGCGAACTTAGCTTTGCCTTCAAAATTTTTGGTATTTCTCTTGCATGACTCATAGTGAGGGAACCTTACTACTGACAATCATGGTTCTCCCTCGTGATCTTCCCTTTTACTTTGTCAATAGAAGTCGTAAGATCCTTAGTCCACTGGGGGCTTGGTGTGTCTTGCCTCCATGACGTGGTGAAAATCTTTCAATGTTGTTTCCTTGTACTTTACCGGAAGTATGAGCGTACGCTTATACTCCCGCTAAAGTGGGGGCTAAATGTAGCGTCCTAAAATTGTGACACTTGCAATTTCGACCGCATTTGGGTCTTCACGATGGCGATGCAAGACGGAACCTGAATGGAGACCTCAAAACTTGTTCATGACATCAAAAATTGCATTTTTCAGCACCCTGGCCTAATCCTCCTTGCACCCTGCTGTCCCTCGAGGTGGGACCATGGCGCCCAGCGCCCTGGTCCCTGGCCCTATTTTGGGCCCGGTCTCTTATGGGGCTTCGGGTCTTTAAGTTTGCAAATTGGAAAATAAGGTTGCTATGTCAGCCCAAGGTCGGAAAAATCAGTCTATCAGCCCTAATTGACAAGTATATAAACTACATTTCCTCTCCCATTTTGAGGAGGAAGGACATATGTGTGCAAGATGCGGAAGCGATATTAAAACACTCAAACATTTCAAGCATTCAAGCATTCAAGCATTCCTTCAAGTAATTGAGCATTCTAAGTCTCCATTCAAGGCTAAGTGTTGCATTCAAGACAAGGATTCAACCATTGAAGAGGAGATCACATACAACATACAGCAACATTTACACCTTCGCATGTAAGAATACAAACATTCTTACAACAAGGTATCAGTACTTGTTTACATTACAATCATTTACATTTATAGCATTCTCATTTCTTGGTTAATTCCAAAATCGGGGTTTGACCTAAGGGCAAACCCCTAATCCCTAACCCCCCAATTGTCTTCTCTTTTCTGTGTGTAGGTTGCAAGTACATGGCTGTAATTGAAGATCTGGAACCCTTGTGTAGAGATGAACAGATCCCCCTTCATTTCATGGATTTTTCGGAGGACCGTGTGCACGCCGGGCGCCATCGTCCCGTCAACTTTCACTCAAATTTGCAGGACAGCGCCGTCTCGACATTTTACTACTAATTCCAGGTCCACAGCTTCATCCTATATTCCTATTTCTATTTATAAGCAAATCTTTCTCACTTTACATGCATTCCTAGCTCAATCCTTCTATCTACATTCTTTACAAAAGAGGGTAGCCTTGCTATCTTAACCCTTGAAACTCATTTAAAATCCAGTCTTGCATTGTGTAAGATTGGATCTTGTGGGTTTCAACCCCTCTTTTGAATGTAAAGTCTCCCCTAAGTGAAAACCGTCAACCCTAGTGACCTCCTTTCCCTCTCCTTGGAGTGGTGGGGAGAACAACTTAGGGTTCGATCGCGATTTTCCACTTTACAATGAGTTACCTACCGTTAGGTTACCTGATGTCAATTAGTTATTTACAGCTGAGTGTGATACTAGTCAAAGAGCAATAGGGTGTGTTTTGAGTCAAGAGGGTCTTCCCATAGCCTTTTTCTCTAAAAAGTTGAATGAAGCAAAATGAAAGTACTATGTGTATGACTTGGAGTTGTATGCCATGGTGCAAGCCTTGAAGAAGTGGCATCATTACTTGTTGCCCAAAGAGTTTGTGGTCTATACTGACAACCATCCCCTTAGTTTTCTCAATGGATAAGAGAAGTTGAATCAGAAGCACCTCATGTGGGTAGAATACCTACAATCTTACACCTTCACTATCAAGCATAAGAAGGGCACCTCAAATAAATTTGCTGATGCACTCAGTAGGAGAGTCATGACCATAAAAGAGGTTAAATTGCATAGTGTGGGGTTGGAGGAGTTGAGAGACCTCTACAAGAAGACAAAGATTTTGCTGATATATATGCTACATGTTCTGGTTTTTTTAGCACTTCTCATATTTCCTACTTAGATTACATGATACAGGAAGGTTTGTTGTTTAAAGGATATCTCCTTTGTATACCCCAATGCTCTACGAGACAAAACATCATTCAAGAGAAACATCAAGGGGGTCTAGGAGGTCATTTTGGCAATGATAAAACAATGGAGCAGGTTAGTCGGTTCTACTATTGGCCCAAGTTGCAATCAGATGTAAGGATATTTGTTGAACAATGTGCCATATGTCAAATAGCAAAAGGATCAGCAAGTAATGCAATTTTATATCAGCCCTTAGTCATACCCCAAAGTCCTTGGGAATGTTTGAGCATGGACTTTGTGTTGGGTTTACCAAAAACACCAAGAGGATTTGATAGTGTTTATGTGGTGGTAGATAGGCTCAGCAAAATGGCTCACTTCATCCCTTGTAAGAGTACCAATGATGCCACCTATATTATAGGTCTTTTCTTCAAAGAAATAGTTAGAATCCATGGACTTCCAGTTAGCATTGTGAGTGATAGGGATGTCAAGTTTTTGAGTCACTTCTGGAGAACCTTATGGAAGAAGTTGGGTACTAGACTCTCATTTTCATCTACCTACCATCCACAATTAGATGGTGAGGCTGAGGTGATTAATATATCCTTGGGTAATCTCCTAGGGTGTCTCACTAAGTAGCATGGTCAGACTTGGGACTTGGTGATCGGTCGAGCAGAGTATGCATACAATGATTCAGTCAACTAGAGCACAGGTAAAAGTCCTTTTGAAATTGTTTATGGAATGCATCCTAGAGGTGTCTTAGAACTTAGTGATATTAGTACAGTGACCCATAAGAGTGCTCAAGTAGAGAGTTTTGCTAGAGGTATTAAGGAAATTCATGACAAAGTAGGTAGTCCTTGCAACAAAAATCAGAAAAATATAAGGAACAAGCTGATCAATCAAGAAGGAACTTGCAATTTAAGGTTGGAGACTTAGTTTTGTCTTATCTTAGAAAGGAAAGACTTCCAAAAGGATAGCCAACCAAGTTGATGATGAATAATATTGGGCCACTCAACATTGTGCATAAGTTTGGCCAAAATGCCTATGAGGTTGAACTACCTCCTTCTTTAGCCATATCTCCTATTTTCAATATTTGTGACTTGTATCCCTATAAAGGAGAATCTCAGACCTCTCAGATGGATACCACATTACAATTTGAAGAGGATTGGGTGAAGGATTTACCAATTAGTCAACCATCTCAGTTGGAAAGCATCTTGGGTACCAAGATGATCAAGAAGACAAGAAAGGGCATCTACAAACATTATCTTGTGAAGTGGGTAGGTCTACCTGATTTAGAGGCTACATGGATGTCAAAATCTGGCATAATTCATCATGGACTATAACTAGCAGACCTGATAACTCAAGGGACTTGAGTTCCTTGCCCCAGGGGAGTATGGTGCAGAGCACCTAGCTCAAAGTTATCTTTTCTTGTATTTTAGAGTTTTTGTGTGATTTAAAGTTATTTTATGTTGTAATAAGCTGGAAGAAATCATATGATGCTTTTTGAAGCCATATTTTGGTTCTCCACACTTTTGTTGTGCTCAAGATAAAAAATTGTCATTATCCTTAAATGTTGTCAAAATGTCAATTTTTTGTTTGTAGTAGGTAGATGCCTGGAAACTTGCTAGAATGTTTGGAAATGGTTTAAATCCATTGTGGGATGAAATTTGAGTGATGTTTCAAGTTGTGAGAGCCTTGGAGTGTGTTTTTGCACTCATAGTTAAAAATTGTCAAAATTGTCATGACAACTTTTGCATCTTTAGGGAAAAGTTTTCCATGAAGGAAATGGCATTGGAAGTTGGTTGGAACCAAATTAAAATGGTGTATAAAACCTTCTAAGAATCTCCAATAATAGGTTAATCAAATTTTGGTTTATATTCAATTCATTTGCCAAGGGTTTCCTATGCTTTTCCTCATGTTTGGACTATTTTTGCTTTGATTTTCTGCTTTTGTATGGCTTGTATGGTCTTGTACGGTGCCAATAATAGAAGATGAAGTTAGAAATTTGTTTTATCTCTCCAGAAAGTATGATATGAATGCTTGAAGTGCCTTGGATCAAATGTTATCACTATTTTTGTAAAAATTACTCACAAACCCTTGAAACTTGGGGTTTTGATTGTAAAAAATCATTTTACCTGATCATCCATGAATGGCACAAGTTAGAGAATGGGTGAGATGAATAACACACAAGCTTGTAGCTAGTGTGTGGGGGCAGCAAAGATTGCTCATTTTTAGTTCCATGGAGAAGTGACACCCCAGAAACCCATAGTGTTTTGGAAAGGTCTATGAGTGTACTAAAACAAACCAAGTTTTTTTGGGTTGGTGATTGTGATTGGTGAAGAGTTTGGAGCACATCTTCCAAAACTGCCTGGAAGCCCTAAACCCCTTTAAAATAGCTCTTTTTTAGTAACCCTATTTGAACAACAAACTTAGTTGGTAAACTGACTAATCTTGTTCAACTTCCAAATGGGTATCTGAATATGTAAAAATATCTGGGGGTTGTTAGGAAATTTTGGGAAAGAAGACCAAAAAATAGTCCAAGAAGGGCTAGTCAATTAGGCCTAATAGTAGCCGGTAGAAGCAAGTCAAAAGCCTAGGGCTTGGGAGGAAGGTGCAGACCTTTTCAATGCATAAAATGGCATTGAACATACCTACACAACATAAGCACAACCTTTAAACATGTGGTTTAGAGTGAAGATCCTTGGTGGAGGTCTTTGGAGCCTAGTTGGAGCTTTGGGAACATAATAGGAGACCATCTCAAAATCAGTGATTTGGGTCAAAACTAACAAGAAAAATCAAGAGGCTATACCTAGGAGGAAAGTCAGTAGAGTTTAGGCCTTGGAGGTCTAAGGAGTGTACCCTAACAGGTTACCTTGGAGGAGCTTGACTAGAAGGGTGAGTTGAGGAGTTGGGGTGAGTAAGGGTGAATTGCAGAGCTAGGCCCAAGACTTCTATATCACTCCCACTCCTCCACATTGCACACATCTTGGGATTTTTCTTTTCCAAGAGCATCCGAGAAACCATTATCCTAAATCTGGTAAGTAATCACAACAAGATGTTCCAAAGAACTCCACTTCCCGGACTTAAGATGACCAAAGAATGACATATTCCATCTCTTGAGGTGATATTTGACATATTGAAGTTTTTTGACAAATAAATACATAGTTGTTCCAAAAAGAAAGGCCTCACTCTCTCCACCACTTAGCCATTAAGCCATACAGTGAAGAGTCCTGAAGCCACATAAGCTAAAATTTAAAAGGAGGATTCTTTGGAGCAGAAAAAGAACAAGCAGAAAATTTTAGAGGCTAGTGATCAGAACCTTTCCATTCTAAAATTTTGGAAATAGTAACCAAACTGCCACCAACCCAAAAATATGAGACAAGAAACCTATCCAACCATTCAGAAATCATTTCCTGTCCACTCCGTCTATTATTCCAAGTAAAAATCCCATTAGAAGGCTTAACATCCACTAAAGCAAGCAAATCCACCTAAGCTCGAAAAAGATCAAAAGATGGACCCAATCTAGGCAGCCCTCCTCTCTTCTCCTCCAGACTTAACACATAATTAAAATCACCTCCCAAGATCCAAGGAAGATAAGGAGCACAAGAGCAGACAAACCTAAGATGTGCCCAAAGCTGGATTTTACCTCGGATATCAATTAGAGCATAAACATTAGTAATAAGAATAGTCTCCCCAGAGTCCAATGTGGAAGCAACCATGGAGATAGAAGAATGAATAGAAATACACCAAAGGGGAGAAATCTTATGAGGATCCCCAAAAAGAGCTAGACCTCCTGAATTACCATGAGAGCCAATGCATTGATATTGACTGAAATACCAGATACAAGAAGCAAACTGAAGCATGACATCAATAAAAACCTTAGTCTCCTGAACACAAAATATGTCTAAAGAATGAACAACAATCAAATCATGAATAGCCTTTTGATAGGAGGTTCTATTCAACCCCCTTAAATATATTTTAGTTTTGATATCATTTTTATATATTAATTTCAATTTTAAAGATATAAATTTTGATATATTAGTTTTGATTTTGATTATGAAGATATAACTTTTAATAAATTAATTTCAATTTTGATATTTGATTTGCATTCCAGTTTAAATTTTCACATCAATTTTAATTTCAAATTTGATTTCACTTCAACTATATCAATATATAAAGTAATAATCTATTATCCAAGACATCAATTATATGTATGTAATTTTGATATTCTTTACTTTTTCTTCATCACATTCATTCATGTCCACTCATTAGTCATATTTCATGTTTCCCATTCACAAGGTATTTTAATTATCTAAAATTTACTTTTGTTGGTGTTCACTTATACTAGTGTGCCCACTTTCTTATAGTTAATTTATTTGAATGCTGTAAATATAAACTCCATTACGATATTTAATAATTTATTTTTATTACACATTAAAATATTATATATATTTGTATGAATCTTTTTTTTTTTTTCTTTTTGATGATATTAATTTAATTAAAATATATAATAAAATAATAATGAAGCATATTATGATATAAGTATACTTCAAAATTTTATTTAAAATAAAACCATACAATTTAGTAAATATATTGATAATTAAATAAAAAATTCTCATTCTTTTATTTCTAAAAACATATCTTCAAAATATGTGTTATGTACAATTTAATTATAACCATTGTAATTTAAAAATTTTGATTGATATATTTATTATTTAATAATTTATCTTTTATCTAATCTCCATAAACTTACATTTTTCAATCTACCACACATGTAAGTTGCAAAAATCTATTTTATCTATTACTCTCCCTCTTGCTCTCCCCCTCTACTTTCATCTCTACTTTCATCTACTCCAAACTAACCATCTCTAACTATTGCGAGGAACTTGATGCATTGCATCCCTTATTATATGTATATCTTGTCAACACGTTATAGACAATAATAACATATTATACATTTTTTATTTATTAAACTTATGAGTGGCAATAATAATTTTTACATGTGGTATTTGCCTTGCAATTAAAGAATTATCTTTTGTTTATAGTAAATAATATGTGTAGTGATTATATTTTTATTTAAAACTTTAATAATTTTAAAAGTAAACATGGATGTTGACGATAAAGGAAATAAAAAAATCCCTAATGAATGCACATAGAAAATAATAATTTGGGTCCGTACAAAGAGTCAATATTTTGAACTTGAACTACTAGTGTTTCTCAATGAATATTTATGATGTATATTTATGTTACAATATTTTTATGAATATCCAATTATTTTAATTTATTTTATATTAACTCATATTTGGTTAATCTAATGAATTATGTGAAACAACATGTCACAAATATAACAACATGTCCGAGTGTATGTTATTTTAATCTTATAGTTGGGCTGGCATTACAATAGTAAATAGATGTTAAAATAGTATTGTACAATGACATTATCTTATCAAGAGACTAATGTCATTATCATTTGTGGGTAACAATGGAATGTATTTTTATTATATCCTTTTTCTACAAGGACTAATTAATAGAACATTGTTCCTTATTTCATAGGATATAAAAGTTGTTAGAAATATTATCATGCAGCTTATTTATCTTCCAAATTAGAATGTAAACGACACCCTTGTCATCCTAGACCTTCCTTTTAAAATCATAGTAACATACATGTTTTCTTGTTTGAATGTGTGCTTTGCTCAAATAACTTAATTCATGATGATAGACTAGAACTATATTAACTCAAGTTTAATCTATGCGTGTTTGATTAAAATTTGTGTATTTAAATGAAATATCTATTATTTTGGTTTAAATAGTGGATGAATGATGACTATGGAGAAACATAGAATAGTAGGTTTCTTCTTCAATCATATCTATTGATGGTCAACTTGATAAGTTTGTTTGACCAAAGATTACTAATTGTAGCATCATAAGTTCTACACCCTTAATTAGGTTGTTCAATTATGTGCTTACTTGGCACCCACCTTAGTGTGTCTCATTGCATTATGCATTATAGGACATTTTTAGGAATTTATTCAATAATTTAATTAAATCTAAGTCCTCTCAAGTATCAATTCACATATCATAATACTAGTCCCTCGATCCTAAGAGTGGCTACTTTTATTATTTAATCCTTATTTAATCGTAATATTATCGTAATTTCAATCTTCAAATCACATCTCACATGTACATTCATCATGGTTTGAGCCACCAAGCTATATTCAACATTAGAACCCCATTATATTGCATCCCTAGAAATTTAGAAAAAAGGTTGATAGGACCAAAGGTGAATCTCTATTATCTCATCTCAAACTTTTTTCCTTTAATTTCAAGAGGATAATTTGGTGATAATTTCTAATTCAAATTCCACTTAGTATCAAATTATATCAACTCTAGGTCATATTTTCATCAAATTCAAGCTTAAGGTTTCATATATTAGATATATCTTTTCTTCATTTGGGGATCCTATCTGGCAATGAAAATGAAGATCCTTGTGAAGTGAAAGTGTTTCTATATGTGAAGTCTCAAATTTGTAAACTCATCCATCATTCAAGTATTCATCAAACATGGAAGCTTCAAGAGACATTAGAGGGTAATAAGGGAATCATCGATTGTCAATTGGCTTGTACCTCTTGCTAAGGACTTGGTATGATTTCACATTGTCCTTGTGTCTCTATATAAAGTAAAAACTCTACATTAGTTTTCAGACTTAAAATTACTATTTTAGATTTAAATCCTAATTGTGATTTAAATCTTTTTTTATTACAAGAATTCAAGGTTTTCTCTAATAGATTTGAGTAGAAATCTAGTTTACATTTAGCTCATAGAAATATTACACACACATAAGATTCAAGAGTGCACATACACTTTTTAAGTTATAGTAGTAGTTATTTGTGGAGGTGGAAATCACCAAAATAAGGGGTTTGACTAAGACAAACACCTATATAGCCATAACCCTACCATTTTATGATTGCAGACATATTTATAGGTATCCCATGAAATGGGAAGTCATCAATAAATCTTAGGAAGCATGAAAAGGTTTTCTTGCAGAATATTAGCTTGTTTCTAAGGGAATATGGCACCCAAAACCGTGGTCCTCCTTGTTGAGCCTCATATTTCAAGGTCACTCTTGCATCATGATCCAAGCCTTTGGATAATAGCTCATCAGACCAAGGCACCCAATGCCCTAGTCTTGTTAGTTTAACTTTATATTTCACATATAGGTGTATTGTAAAACCTTTTTCTCAAATAGATATTCACTATCTCAGTTTTGTTATCTACTAGTTTTATACAACACATTTGTGTTTGTGTCCCTTTATACTTTTATTGTAATCTTGCATTCTCCCATACTTGACATATCCCTTTCTATAGAATCAAAGGAATAGAAACCCTAGAAATATCCATTAACTCTCTTTCATTAGAATTATTCAAGGATGATCACTTCTCTAGGTGATTTTGTATTCCAATGTTTGAATGAAAGTGTATTTATGTCCTAATTCTACCAAATTCTATTCTCATCCAATACATTTTGATTAATGTGACTCCCTTAAATTGCATTTTTCTATTTGGATATTGTCATTTCATGCTCTAAACATAAAAAAATTTCAAAATTATTGTTTAATGGATGTGTGTGTGTTTAGATTTATATACACTTTTCATTTCAAAAGTTAGTTTTCAACAATGTTGTATCTTTATTTGCAATATTTTCATACATGTGATAATCCATTTGCTTAAAATGATTAAACTTTTAGTAAGGAATAACTTCATGAGGTTCTTGATGAATTCTTTTATCCTAAGCCTTATAAACAAACATTTTACCATATACTCATCAACATAGTTACTATGCCATTTCATAGTGATGATTTAGATAAGTTGGATGATTCTTCTCATGAAGTCATCCCTATCAAGGTCATCATCTTGATCTAGTAACATGGTGACATATAAGAATCCCTTTTATGATGATTTACCTCCCATCCAATCTAATAATCAAGCATTTGGTAGCGATGACTATGCTATGCTAGATGATGTTATTGATGATTTATCTTGTACTAAAACCTCTTCAAACAATCTTAAAAACTCTATGTCTAAAAGATTGCTTAATATGATAAATGTGAATGGCTATGAACACAACTTTCAAACACTTAATAATCCTCTTTTTTTGTGGTTTAAAGTGATAGTTCTCCTAAAACTTCTCAACCTCTCAATAAACCTTATTTTGTGGTTCAAAGTGGTTATAGTTGTAATGGTGCAAAAGTGACCCTACAAAGGGAAGAACTATGTTCCCTTGTGAGTTAATCTCACAAAATGCATTCAGATATCTCCAACTAGTGAAATTAGTGAATCTATATAATTATAGAAATAGTAAGAGAAGACAATAGAGAGATTTCTATATAAAGATAAGTGTCTTAGTCAAGGGCGCTAGTATGGCACACAGACATCCATGCAACACACTATAGACTCATACAAACTACAAACCAAAAACTCTAAAAATAGAGAAAACCTAACTTTTGTTTTAGATGACGTAGAAAAGCTCAGAGTTAGAAACGTAATAGAAAATATAGAGATAAAAGAATAAAATAAATAACAATATATAAAGGATTGAATGAGAGGAACACAATAAATAAATAAAAAAACCTCCATGTACTTGAATGACTTAAAGAAACTTGCATACATATAGAAGAGGAAAAATGTTTGGGGATGTTTAGAGACTTGCCTCAATCAAGTCCCTATTTCAGTGTTTCCACCCACACAACAACTAGGTAGATAGATAAATCAAAATGTAAATAGAAAAGATAAATGATTTTATAGATAATAGATACATATGATGAGTTTCAAGATGCTCAAACACATAAGAGAGATAGAAATATATTACTACCAAGGCTTGAGAAAGCCAAGAAAGATACAAAGAGTATTGTAACAATTTAGAGATAGATATAGAAAAATAGATATTGTTGTAGGAAGCAAGAGAGAGAAAGAGAAAGTTGTGGGAGCCCAAAGAATGAGAGATTTTTCTTGAGAGAACCAAGAAATATTGCTTGAATAAGCTTGAGAGCTTGAATGAAGAGAAAAGATTCATTTAAAAGAGAGAGGAGGAGGGAAAAAGAGGGTCATTGAGCTATTTCAAGATATTCTATGATGTTTCCACTGACCAAGATAGGTGACAAGTGTCAAAATACACATAACCAACATTTAAACATTAATATGTTGTAGGACTAATGTGTGGCATATGGACATCCATGTGGTGTGCTAGTGTCTAGATTAGTCATGCTAAAAAATTACAAGTGACAAGAGAAACTTGTGACAAATCCAAAATAAAAGTTTAAGGATAGTCGCTAAAAAGGGGGCCATGAGCATGTTGAGAGAAAAAAGGGCTAATGCAAGGGCTCAAATGAGCCTATTCAAATGATAGGGAAGGGGACACTAAAGTGGATATAAAATTGTACATGGAATTGAATAGGGGTATGCAATTTTCTACTCTATAATATTAGTGATGGCTTTTACACCCCTAGCAAACTATTTGTTGGTGTGGAAGGAGGTTATGCCATGAAGAGTCCTTACGAGTATGCGAAATAAATCACCTGAGAGAGTTACAATTTTATTTCCCATACCTATAATATGAGGAAAAAAAGGTAACCTAATCCTCCTCTAATTATTCCTTCCTCTCTTCCTTCTCCCCAACCAATACTTCCACCAACACCCTATTTATCAAAATATCTTACTAGAGACTGTGATCATATTGAACAAATCAAAGACACTCCTGCCAATATATCCCTTTGGGATTTGATTCAAAATTCATCCACACATCATAGAGAGTTACAAGATGATTTAAAGAACTTAGATGTCCAAATCAAGAGAAATTTCTACATGTGTGAAACATTGATTTTGGAAAATTAATTTAATTAAAATATTTTACCCTCATCAATATTGCGAAATATAAATGTTAGCTTGTTAATATTGAGAAAATTAAAATTAAATGAGATAGAAGCATTTTAATTTTAATTAGAAAAGCAAGTTAGATTAATTGAATAGTTGAAAAGAATGATTTTTATTTAGAAATTGTTTAAATTTGAAAATTAGGAAATTAGGTCAAATTTCATTTCCATTTAACCTAGGTTGGAAAATATTTTGGGGGGTTGTTGATTTTTTTGGAAGAAAAATATTTGTGAGGGAGAAGATTGGGGATTTTTGTGAAGGGAAGGATTTCTACAGCTGCAGGTTGGGCTCTTCTTTAGAATCTTGCCAGGAATGCTAAAAGAGGTAGGGTTCTTGTTTACCTTTTTATTTCATTGTTAAATCAAAAATTGTGTTTGGTTCTTCCTCATGAAATTCTAGTTTAAAAATCCATGAATGTTCTTGAAAATTTAACTTTTAGTTCGGAGAATATTAGTTGTTTTGGGTCAAGTTTGTTTAAATGGTTTTGTGGTTGAGCAAATCTTGCCTATCTGAAAGTTATTGAGTATTTGGAAAATCATGACCTTGCTGGGAAAATTTCCCATATTGTTGTTTTGAACATTCTGGAAAATTATATTTCAGTCTCTGTATGAGATTGTGAATGAAAGAAAATGGGGGTTTACGTTTTTGAAATTTGTTTCATTTTATTCAAATAAAATTTAAATCAAAATTTTAAATTAAAAAAAAAGGAAAAGAAATTTTTGGGGTATTTGGAGGGGGGGAGCCGAAGCTCAACCCACGCCCCTCCCCTTTCTGCCTCCCGCATAGCTACAGAGGAAGCCTCTATGCCCACCATGGCGGCCATAGAGCCCCTGCGTCCACTGTGTGGAGGCAAAGGGACTACATCCACATAACTGGCTGCAACAACCCTGCTCCACAAGGTGAAGGCCAAAGGGTCTGCAAGCCCCATGGTGGCCGCAGAGACCCCAGCTCTAGTGTGTGGAGGCCGAGGGTCTGTGTCCACCGTGGTGGCTGTAGGCTCAACGACTAGGGCATGACCGCAGCCCCATGGCTAGGGCACGGCTGCCCTCCCCGTATTTTTTTATAATATTTTTTTAAAAGTTTTAAAAAAAATGGTGTATATTAAATTCTAAGTTTTCTCCTTTTTTTAGTAGAGTTTTTAACTAATACTTAAATATTATTAATATATCTATGTTATTAATAAAGATTAACATTTATATATTAACTAATATTTATTTGTGTAATATTAAATTATTATTAATATTTATTGTATTAATGGGGATTAATATATATATATATATTAAATAATATTTAATTTGAAATTGTGTATTAATAAATTATTAATTGTTTATATTTTATTATCTAGTAGATTATAAATATATAATGATTAATATCTAATTTGGGTAACAGTCTAATAAGGAAGTACCCTTTTTGGGCATAGGTAGAATTTTACCTATATTGGAATTATTGTTGAAATAAAACATATTTATTATTTGGGGATTTTTTTTTTTAAATAAAACATTATTCAGGAATATATTTTTTTTCGATTTGAATGATCTAAGTCATCTGAGAAATTTAGAAAAGGAATACTAAGTATATGAGTAATTGAAAAATGAAATATTTGTTATTGGATATTTGGAAAATTTAAATGAGGTGCTATTTGAATTGTTGGAAATTTAATAATGTATCAATTGGAAATTGGTAGGTTAATGATATCTTCATTTAGTAAAATAAAGGGTGTAGTTACATTCTTCCTTTGTATTGTGAAATAGACAAATAGCATTATTGCAATTGTGGTATTATATTCACCTTGCGATGGTGATTTTTCTATTAATGTATTTTGAAAACTTAGATCATTTAGGAAACTTGATCGACTTTTATTGTTTAAACCAATAGGAAAGAAGATTGTCCTTTCCCGGTTATTGCCTATGCAAGTTTAATTTCTGTATTCGCTTTTGTTCAAAGTAATGGCAAGGCTTTGATATGTTTGTTTGCACCCTGTCGTTTGGTTGATGTGGGGGTACTGTTTATGTCTTCAATCTCTAGTTTGGTTGTTTCCTTGTGATGGTGTTATAACTAGTCTTGTCCTTCATGTGGGTGTCAAGTGTTGATTGTGGTTGACCATAGCGGGTTAGGTCTCTAGTTAGAGTATTGTCGGGCAATGGACCTTTGTACTTTCTTTTAATATGTTCACTTGGATCCGTTTCTATGTAGGGATCATTTATGTATTTTTTGACTGAAGTGGTCATTTGTATCTTGGTTATGTTCACCTAAATGGTAGGATTTTAATTGACATGAACCTTATGTAATCTCAACTTACTTATATGATCAGAGGGGTCTTGCAGATGAGCAGACCCGAAGATGTAGCCCACTAGGGGTGAACTCCGATACAATTTTGGTGTTATGTGATGCTTTTGTTCTTATGTTTTATGTTTAGTATTAGCATGTATGGATGGCATTTTGATAGAGTGTTTAAGTGGATTGGATGATAATTATCATAATGCATGTCTGTAGTCGTCTCTTAAATGCAATAAATTGGATCATGAAGGAATGTATTCGGTTAATGTTAATGAAAATAAGTATGCATGAAAAGAACTCATTACTTATGATGAAATTATAGTGCATTTTGGAACAAGATGCATGGCATGTGTTAATGTAAACTTGAACACAAGGAATGGTTTAAAAGTTATTGGATGAACTCATCACATCACCTAAATTGTAATTCTAATAGATGAACTTGATGTTGTTATCTACATTTTAATCTTAATAAATGAACTTCATCATAATAGCTATAATTTAACTATAATGGGTGAACTCATTAAGTTATCTATATTTTAACCCTAATGGATGAACTTCATTATGTTATTTACAATTTATCCTTAATAAATGAACTTCTTCTTATTAGCTATAATTTAACTATAATGGATGAACTGCTTTGGTAATTTACATTATAACCTTAATAAATGATCTTCATCTTATTAGCTATATTTTAACTATAATGGATGAACTCATTTGGTTATTTACATTTTAACCTTAATAAATGAACATCATCTTATTAGCTATATTTTAACTAAATTGGATGAACTCATCAAGATAACTATATTTTAACCTTAATGGATGAATTCATATGTTATCTATGCTTTAACTTCAAAGGGGTAAATATCCTCATGATAGACAAATCTTCAACCATAATGGATGAGCGTGTCCTATTATCTTTAATGTTAAATTACTAAACAAACTATATCAATGTTTTAAGTACTAACATGTAATTAAGATAACCTGCTTAATTGGATCAAATGTTGCGAGTAGGGTTAGGTGTTAAGTTACGTAATCATGTTGGGAAACTCCTTAGGTTTCTTTAGTCTTCCATTGTGTTATCGAAGCTTTAGATAACTCAATGTATCTTAATGTTGTGTCTTATTTTAAAAAAATATATATTTGCACTCCATTTGTGTGTTTTAGCTTTATCCCTTCGGGGTTTCCTGGCGGGGCATTACATTTGGTATCAAAGCCAGGTTGCAACACTGGAATCTCTAGTTTTGCTTGTGCCCTTAGTTGGTGTGAGGTGTATCGATCGTATGTTGTATGCTTGTCCTCCTTTTTGTATGTGTGTGATTGAGCAGACCATAATTGGTGTGTAACGTGTGTGTTCACACCTTGTTTTCACCTTCTTAATGTGGGTTCTTTGGAGTGATTATATGTGCTTTGTTTGCATATGGATTTTTTGGTCTACAATTTCTCTTATTCTGAGAGAGAGTCATATGTATGTTCCTTTTTGATTGTTGTACTCTTTTGACTAATCCATTCGGGTTGGTTAGTGTTGTCTTGAATTTGAAAGTATGAAATGTGCATCTAAGAGTATGATCTATCTTAGTGTTGTCCACTTGCAGGACTAGTATGGTAAATATTAAATGCTTATTTTGTAGCAAAATGAATGATTATCACCCTTCCTCCTCTCTCTCTCTAGAAAATTAAAATGCTTGTTATATGTGTAATTATCTCTTATGTGAGTTTCCTTTTTGTAAGAGAAAGGTTGTGACTCCTTGAACCCTTGTGTGAGCCTTATTACGTTTATGTGTTTTTATATTGTAAAAGGGCTTGGGTTTGAAAGTTAATATTGGTTATTGGGAGAAAATTGTATGTTTACATTAAAGAATTCTTCATTTGTTTTGTAGGGGTAACATAATTAAAATTCTATCTTAAGTAATGTGCATTAATATATGAATTGTTGTTATGTGAAATTACCTTGTTTGTAAGAGAAGTACCAAAATAGAACATGTTATAATAGCTTCAAGAATGTATTAATGTGTTCCCCGAAAGATTGTTTTATGTGCTTCTTTAAACCAGTGTGATTGAGGACCTATTTTAGCAATGCTCCATTGAACTTGCCTTTGGATATATGCAATTGCCTTATTATGTTTAGAAAGTGTGAATGAAGAGCTTGTTTGATGTGTATGCATAAATATGTAATATTTAGTTGATAGCTCCTCGCTTATCATCTTACCGTACCTTGGATTTTCAATGATAGGTTGCAGATTTTGATATGTCTTGTTTTGAACTAAGAATAGTGAGTGTTCTCAAGAGGTCTTGTATTATTGAAGGATTATCTGTCTTGATTTCTTGTTCAAAAAATAATAATTGGAAATGTCACGTTAGACTGTTTGGCATCCTCCTAAAATGATAGAGAAATGAAAACCGTGCAACTAAAATGATAGACATATAGTGAGAAGTTTCAGCTTGTAATGTGATCTTGTTAATCTTGTGCCTTTGTAGGAAATAGTTTGATTATCGAGCTCTCTTTCCCTTCTCTTTGCCTAAATCATAAGATTTATAGAAATGATACTAAGTATGCATTGATTTAAAAAGAATTTTTTTATAAAACTTATGAAATTGTATGTTTTCTTTTGGGCTCCTTATGGAAAGATGAAAGTATCAAGCTTCGGAAAGAAAATTTCATAGTTAGTAATGTGAATGCGAATGCTTAGTAGAATTAGAGAAAAGATATAGGAATGATGCTATTTCCTTATGTAATTTTGAATGGTTAAGAAGTGTTTCGGTACTTGTATCTAGAATAAACATTATTCAGTTATTCATGTGGGAAGCATAATTAAAGCCTTCCTTGAGTAGATGATAGTGTATTGAAAAGTACTCCCCATAAATGTGACTAAACCAGTATTGGTGCTTTCTTTGTGTATTGTAATAAACTTGTGCTTTCTATGTGTGCCCATGGGATGGTGAAGTACTAAACCATGGAGGATATGTTTGTTTATGAGTATGGGAAACCATACTATTTATGTGATGTTGCTTATTTGTTTCCTTACTAAATGCCAACCCACGAGTTGTTGATAAGTCAGTATTGGAAGGGGTAGTATTAGAAGTCACCATTCCTTGAATATTATGGAATGACATACGAGTAATGTCGATGCGAAGAAACTTTAGCTTCCCTATTTCGAGGAAAAATATAGTTTTGTAATGAAACTATATTATAGGTGTACTCAATACTTTCCCTTGTGATGAACTAATGTATACGGTTCATGTGAGCCAGCATATTCCTATCCTTTATTTGAGCATAATGATGGGTTTTATTGGAGGATATTTTGCCTTGTCTTCATAAAAGGTATGTTATTTTTCACATGAGCTGCCAGTTGACTAGTGTTGGTAGACTTGTGGGTGGAACTTAGCCATGTATTCCTTTGGCTTACGACAAGTATCCTAAGAGGAATGTCACTATGTAGGGTGTGACTTGCACATACCCCTTTTCTGTGAGGTACACTGCCATGCAGAATACGTCCATTGCATGCCCTTTCCACTTGGAGTATTGCCATGCCATGCTAAGACACGATGCGGGATGTAGTAGACATTGCCATTCGGCCTACTGATAGGTTTAGGGTAGAGCCATGCCGCATGACAACGTGATGCGGGGTGATGTTCAGGTGCACACTGCCATGCCATGCGGATGTGCGACTAGGCCACACCACATGATGAGCTACTGCGATAGCTAGATGATTGTTCCTTCCTTCCTTGTTGGTGGCTAGATGCTAGTCACAAAGTGATGTTATGTGCACTTATGATTTTTTTTTTTATTATTTATTTATTTCCTTGTGGGCCACCAATTTATTTTATTTTGACCTTGAAGGTTTAGCCACGATCTTGCAATCTTTCACTTACTTGATTTGATGTTGCAATTCCAGAATTATTTTCTTGCCTTACTGTTGGAATTGATGAATATTATCTTTATTCTTTTGTACTTTGGTGGCTAAACTGGTTTATCCTTATTGTTTTCGTATGCTGGTCTTTTGTAGAAATGTGAAATTCCTCTCCAAGAATGTAGGAGATAGTTTGGGTTGAGTGTATATGAGGAAGTAGATGTAGGGAACCTTGAGGATGGGGGTATGTGAGGCTGTGAGACAACTAGGATCCACTACCTACCTATGAGTGGTGACTATCTCTTAGAGGCTAAACACCTTATGCAACAAGGGATGTTCACAAGGGTCTTGCATGGAAGGTAGCACCACTATGGTGTGCCCTAGAACCATCAAGCCCTTGAGTGAGATGTTGGATATTTATGATCATGTTATTTGTTTTGAGAGTAGGCATAGAGATGTTGATCATGCATGTTATCTTTGATCGAGCATTAGACATGCTCACATGTGGCCTTTTTGTGTTGTGCATTCTAGTTATGTGGATGGTTATTATGTGTAATCATGGATTATATGGTGTTAACTTGTCACTATGTTATGGGACATAGTCATTGGAGAGGTTCTTTTATGCCTGGAAAGTGTAAACAATTGAGTTAGTTACGTTGCTCCTATTTATTGAAATGTTAACTTGGTTGTAGGAATTGATAATTGAAGCTACTTCTATGCGATAAAGCTTTTTAAAAAGATGAATTGGTAAACAAAATTTATCATGATGGCATGTTTTGTTGTCATGTTTGATAGATGAGTATAGTAATTGTTTCTTACCTCTTCTAATTCTTTAATTTGGTGTAGTGAAAGGTAGAAAATTCTCATTTCTCTGCTATGATTGTGGGTAATTTCTAGAATATTTTAAGAAGTGTATAGTTTTAGTGGTATCTTGCCAATGGATAATGACATTCATAGAGGATTTAGCAATAATATTTCAATTTTTTGAGAAAATATTCATACGTGCAAATTTATAATTGTTAAATGACTTTCAAGGCTAATACGTGTTACATCATTTTCATCTAGCCTTATGACTTCTGAGAGTAAGTCGGAGCCTAGGGGGGGAGAATGTAGTGCCCCTACCCTAGTTGGCTTTGTAAAACCGGTTTGACCTTGGTTGACTTTTTCTATGTGGCTTTCTTGGATGGTTGATTTACCATTATGTAATGTTGTAGTCAGATATTGTGATTACTGTGCGTGCCTGTTAATGTGGTTTTGCATCGATTCTTATGTAAGTTTAATTGTTCTCCTAATTCTTGTTATTAATCTCAAGCTAACACTTTCATTAGATATATATATATGTATGCTTGTGTGACTCATGGTTGTAGGAGATTGTAGGAACAGTACCGCCTAGGTGCGAGGTTCATCATCATTAGGATTCGTAAGGTTGAGTATACCTCTTTCGTCCCTCAAATTTTGGTTAGGTGGTCGTAAAACCCTCAAGGTACCCTAGTCATTCTCAAGTGAGCGTCGCCTATGGTCCGTCAATTTCCCTTTTCGTTTGGATTTGCGGGTCGTGTATTTGGTTGGCTTTCTTGGTTTCTGTGCCTTGCGTGTGGTAAAACTGAGTATTTCATCCTAAGTATTCAATTTGATTTAATGTGTTCATTTACGCATTATTAATTGAGGAATTAAAATAAATAGGTTTCTTTTATGTGATTAATCATTAAATAAAAAATAAAGGATCGCTCTAATTATGTTTGTAGCAAGTTCAAGTATTGAATTCGATTTAATGTGTTCATTTACACATTAGTAATTAATGAATTAAAATAAATAGGTTTCTTTAATGTGATTAATCATTAATTAAAAAGATCGCTCTATTTATGTTGTAGCAAGTTTAATTTAATGGTTAATTTAAAATTGTGAATTTATTTAGTTTATGCATTTTGAAAAAAGGAGGATTTAAAGTTATTCGAAATAGAAATAATTCATCCCTTTTGTTTTTGGAATAGAAAGGTTAATTTTTATTATTTAAGAAAATTGATTTTTATTAGAAAAACAAGTTTAATTTATATATATATTTGATATAGTGTGAAAGATTGATTTTGGGAAACTAATTTCATTAAAATATTTTACCCTCATCAATATTGTGAAATATAAATGTTAGCTTGTTAATATTGAGAAAATTAAAATTAAATGAGATAGAAGCATTTAAATTTTAATTAGAAAAGCAAGTTAGATTAATTGAATAGTTGAAAAGAATGATTTTTATTTATATTTTTACTTAAAAAGTGTTTAAATTCAAAAATTAGGAAATTAGGTCAAATTTCATTTCCATTTAACCTAGGTTGGAAAATATTTTTGGGGGTTCTTGATTTTTTTGGAAGAAAAAGATTTTTGAGGGAGAAGATTGGGGATTTTTGGGAAGGGAAGGATTTCTATAGCTGCAGGTTCGGCTCTTCTTCAAAATCTTGCTAGGAATGCTAAAAGAAGTAGGGTTCTTGTTTACCTTTATATTTCATTGTTAAATAAAAAATTGTGTTTGGTTCTTCCTCATGAAATTCTGGTTTAAAAATCCATGAATGTTCTTGAAAATTTAACTTTTAGTTTTGAGAATATTAGTTGTTTTGGGTCAAGTTTATTTAAATGGTTTTGTGGTTGAGCAAATCTTGCCTATCTGAAAGTTATTGAGTATTTGGAAAATCATGAACTTGCTGGGAAAATTTCCCATATTGTTGTTTTGAACATTCTAGAAAATTATATTTCAGTCTCTGTATGAGACTGTGAATGAACGAAAATGGGGGTTTACGTTTTTGAAATTCATTTCATTTTATTCAAATAAAATTTAAATCGAAATTTTAAATTAAAAAAAAAAAAAGGAAAAGAAATTTTGGGGGTTTTTCGAGGGGGGGAGTTGAAGCTCAACCCATGCCCCTCTCGTTTCCTCCTCCCGCAGAGTCATAGAGGAAGCCTTTGTGCCCACCATGGTAGCCACAAAGCCCCTGCGTCCACTGTGTGGAAGCAGAGGGACTATGTCCACGTAACTGGCCGCAGCAACCCTACTCCACAAGGTGGAGGCCAAAGGGTCTGCGACCCCCACGGTTGTCGTAGAGACCCCAGCTCCACTGTGTGGAGGCCAAGGGTCTACGTCCACCATGGTGGCCACAGGCTTGATGGCTAGGGCATGACCACAGCCCCGCGGCTAGGGCACAACTACTCTCGCCGTATTTTTTTTTAATATTTTTTTTTAAGTTTAAAAAGAAAAGGGTGTATATTAAATTTTAAATTTTCTTTTTCTTTTATAGAGTTTTTAATTAATAGTTAAATATTATTAATATATATATGTTATTAATAAAGATTAACATTTATATATTAATTAATATTTAGTTGTGTAATATTAAATTATTATTAATATATATTGTATTAATGGGGATTAATATATATATATATATATATTAAATAATATTTAATTTGAAATTGTGTATTAATAAATTATTAATTGTTTATATTTTATTATCCAGTGGATTATAAATATATAATGATTAATATCTAATTTGGGTAACAGTCTAATAAGGAATTACCCTTTTTGGGTATAGGTAGAATTTTACCTATATTGGAATTATTGTTGAAATAAAATATATTGATTATTTGGGGATTATTTTTTTTTTAAATAAAATATTATTCAGGAATATATTATTTTTCGATTTGAATGATCTAGGTCATCTGAGAAATTTAGAAATAGAATACTAAGTATATGAGTAATTGAAAAATGAAATATTTTTTATTGGATATTTGGAAAATTTAAATGAGGTGCTATTAGGATTGTTGGAAATTTAATAATGTATCGATTGGAAATTGGTAGGTTAATGATATCTTCATTTAGTAAAATAAAGGGTGTAGTTACATTCTTCCTCTATATTGTGAAATAGACAAATAGCATTATTTCAATTGTGGTATTGTATTCACCTTGTAATGGTGATTTTTCTATTAATGTATTTTGAAAACTTAGATCATTTAGAAAACTTGATCGATTTTTATTGTTTAATCCAATAGGAAAGAAGATTGTCCTTTCCCGGTTATTGCCTATGCAAGTTTAATTTCTATATTTGCTTTTGTTCAAAGTAATGGCAAGGCTTTGATATGTTTGTTTTGACCCTATCGTTTGGTTGATATGGGGGTACCGTTTATGTCTTCAGTCTCTAGTTTGGTTGTTGCCTTTTGATGGTGTTATAACTAGTCTTGTTCTTCATGCGAGTGTCGAGTGTTGATTGTGGTTGACCATAGCGGGTTAGGTCTCTAGTTAGAGTACTGTCGGGCAATGGACTTTTGTACTTTGTTTTAATATGTTCAGTTGGATCCATTTCTATGTAGGGATCATTTATGTATTTATTGACCGAAGTGGTCATTTGTAAACTGGCTATGTTCACTTAAATCGCAGGATTGTAAATGACATGAACCTTATGTAATATCAACTTACTTATATGATCAGAGGGGTCTTGCAGTTGAGTAGACCCGAAGATGTAGCCCACTAGGGGTGAACTCCGATACCATTTCGGTGTTATGTGATGCTTTTGTTCTTATGTTTTATGTTTAGTGTTAGCATGTATGGATGGCATTTTGATAGAGTGTGTAAGTGGATTGGATGAGAATTATCATAATGCATGTCTGTAGTCATCGCTTAAATGCAATCAATTGGATCATGAAGGAATGTATTTGGTTAATGTTAATAAAAATAAGTATGCATGAAAAGAACTCATTAGTTATGATGAAATTATAGTGCGTTTTGGAACAAGATGCATGGCATGTGTTACTATAAACTTGAATGCAAGGAATGGTTTAAAAGTTATTGGATGAACTCGTCATATCACCTAAATTGTAATTCTAATAGATGAACTTCATGTTGTTATCTACATTTGAATCTTAATAAATGAACTTCATCATAATAGCTATAATTTAACTATAATGGGTGAACTCATTAAGTTATCTATATTTTAACCATAATGGATGAACTTCATAATGCTATTTACAATTTATCTTTAATAAATGAACTTCATCTTATTAGCTATAATTTAACTATAATGGATGAACTGCTCTGGTAATTTACATTATAACCTTAATAAATGATCTTCATCTTATTAGCTATATTTTAACTATAATGGATGAACTCATTTGGTTATTTACATTTTAACCTTAATAAATGAACCTCATCTTATTAGCTATATTTTAACTAAATTGGATGAACTCATCAAGATAACTATATTTTAACCTTAATGGATTAATTCTTATGTTATCTATGCTTTAACTTCAAAGGGGTAAATATCCTCATGATAGACTCATCTTCAACCATAATGGATGAGCACATCCTATTATCTTTAATGTTAAATTACTAAACAAACTATATCCATGTTTTAAGTATTAACATGTAATTAAGATAACCTGCTTAATTGGATCAAATGTTGCAAGTAGGGTTCGCTTTTAATTTATGTAATCACGTTGGGAAACTCCTTAGGTTTCTTTAGTCTTCCGCTGTGTTATCAAAGCTTTAGATAACTCAATGTATCTTAATGTTTTGTCTTATTTAAAAAAAAAATTATTTGCACTCCATTTGTGTGTTTTAGCTTTATCCCTTCGGGGTTTCCTAGCGACGCATTACAATTTTAGTAATTATTTTTCTTGTAAGTTTGTTTATAGCTTGTGAATCATAAATGATTTATTTATATTAGGTTCACAAGGTATTTATAAATTTACACTGACATCCAAGGGACTAATGAAAAGAATGAAATTGGATCATAATGATGAAGGTTGAAACTTGTACACATTTTAATTTGGGCCTATTTTCAAGGGACTAATGTGATAGGCACCCTATTAATAGGGTGTTGGATGTTCAACTCCTCTCTAATAGGGACCAAAAAAAGGGATGGTGTAGTATCAAAATTGGGAACATAGGATGTACTCTCAAAATTACCATATGACAAAAGTAGAGTAGATGAGGGCCCAAATAGGCTTAAAATATACTCAAACAATTTACACTAAAGAAGGGGCCTAAATAGAGTGTGAAAGTGTAGGGTTATAATTTACTACTCTTCACTTCTAATCATTTATAGATAATACTAGTTGATTGATTTTTTCTTTCTACCATATCATGATATGGGTATATTAGAATTTTATTATGTATATAGAATGTTAATTATTTCATGTTTCAATATATTCTAATACTCCTATCATATTCAAATTGCTAATTTTTCTTATCAAGGGTCAAGTTTTATTTTTCTGAATGATTTAGAAAAAAAAAATATCATGGTTGGGTAGTTAATTGTTTTGATCTCATTCTCATCTATTATTTTCTTTCATGGAGGTTGGTCGACAAGTTCATGTTTATATTTGAAAGAAATTATAAGAGAAATAAATGAAATAAAGTCAAGTAGTTTGTTTATTGAAGAGATGTTACCAAGATGAAGAACAACTTGAGTTGAGCAATTGCTAAAATTAAGAGAGAAGATACAAGAGCTTTTGAAATGGAAAAATTTAAAAAAAAACCTTATAGAGAGAGAGAGAGAGAGAGAGAGAGAGAGAGAGAGAGAGAGAGAGAGAGAGATGTTTTACAATATCTAGTGATGAATGAGAGGAGAAGCATCTATTAAATAGAGATGAGGAGAGGTGTTACACAGTAATTCCTATATCTATGAATTCCACCATTCATGCTATGTTTGTGAAATGTGGTAAAATACTCATAAGGATGAGAAAACTAATATTCCTTAATAAAGGAAATGAAAGAAATGAGTCAACCTCACACCCATGAGATGACACAAAAGACAAATAACATGTAGGGATTATAAAATAATATTCCAAGGGTAAAAGTACAAAGCTATGTCACACTTTTATAAAGGAAATGCCCAACGTTGATTCAACATTTTAAATCGAATCAATAGAAAGTGAAATCTGTGTTTTGAATTTTGAAATGATGTAAACTAATAAAATGTATATTCTTTTTTGTGTTTTATGTTTGTAATTTAAAAAAATAAAAAAATTATTTAAATATAGTATTTAATAAAGTAAACACTGTAATTTAGTTGTTCATAGAATATTGAAATTGATGTTTCACATGGTGCCACACTTTATTTAATAAATTTTACCTTTTCTTCTTCAAATTTTTTGTGTATATTAATAACTTGAAACTTTAGTGCATGGATATATATTTTAATATTTTTATAAATATATATAAATTTCAATAAATTTGAAAATTTGCATGTACTAAAATATAACTCTTTCCATTTGGTGAAGCTGCGAAGAGATGCATAAGGAAAATGGTGGGAAATCCTTGGTTGATCTCAACTATCCATTTTGTAATGGAAATGCAAATCCACGACAATGCTTTAATTGCCCATTATGAATATTTTCATGATGGCTTTAAGCCATTATTTTGTGCATGAGGACCAAATCTGATGGCTCGCATTCAAACTTGATGTAGAAATTTAAATTTAAATGGATGCCTAAGGGTTGTTGTTGACTATTAGGTTGATAATGAATTTTGACCTCGTCTATGGACAAAATTTGATCTAATCCTATTCCAACTACTCCAGCCAATGCAAGATGATTTCATTACTCCATTTAGGTTCTTGAGATGCTTTTCAAGGCAACCCATGTTCATTCATTAACAATTGTAGACACCTAAAATTGTCCTGGCTAATTAAATAAATATTTTTATTTATTTAATTATTTAATTCTATCTTCTATTAATTAAATAAATCTTTATTTATTTAATTAATTCATTAATCCTCTTCTAAGCCTTTCCTAATTTAAATAAATACATTTATTTATTTAAATTATCCTTCTCCTAAATTAAATAAATATCTTATTTATTTAATTGATCCCACTTCCACTATTAATTAAATAAAACTTTATTTATTCAATTAATTCAATAGCCTTTTCTACCCATGACACATGTCATTCATCTCTTAATTTCTAGAATACCTACCCTCCCATTATTTTCTTATTTCCTCTACCTACCCTCTAATCCTAGCTGATCATTTATCTTTTACACCTCTCAATATTATCCCTCCATTTCTTATAGTGTCTTCTATATAAGGAGATGCTTCCTTCATTATCAATCCTCCTAATCACTCCTAGCATGCGAACTTCCATATGGAATCAAGCCTTTTTCAATCAAGATATCAACCACATTTTCGTTCTTTGTTGAGCTCTTGTGCACACATAAAATCTGAGAGCAAATATATCATGAACGATCAATGGAGATAGGAAGAATCAAGATTCAAACCCATATTGGACATGTGATGGTATAATCTTTGTGATTTTGTTAATTTTCATTGCCTTAGGTAATTTTCATATGTTATGGTGGATCTTTGTTGTTGTTAGGCTAGGGTTTTGTGGTTGCATCTATTTTAGTTTTTCAATATTATTGTTTCCATTATCCACTTTCACCATACACATTTTGGCACACCTGGTGGGACATGGATTTTGTTAGATCTATGTTTTTTTTTGTAAGTTTTCCTAACCCTATATTGCTATTTTGTAAAACAATTTGGAGAATAACCTTGTGCAGCTAGGGTTTTGGACACAAGATCAAGATCTTCGAGAGATTTGCTCTGATCTAACAAACGGCTTGAAAATGTTGCACCAAATTTTGTCACATGGTTGAAGACAGTATCAAGAGCACTCAATCCAAAATTCAGAATTGTTGGAGAAAAACCTCTTTGAATTTTGGCATCAAAGTTTTGTTGCAGGTCAAGAATAGTATTAGATATTCTCAGTAAAAAAATCAGATTTGTTGCAGCATTATTGAATTTTCTATGAATTTTTTATGCATTTTCATTAAAAATTAATTTTGAGAGAAAATGAGCGAATTTTTTGGATTTTGTTACAGTTTTCGAAAGCCCTCAAAATTATATATAGGATTCATTCTTTTTTATGTTAATTTTGATGCAAAATATTTCCTAAAAAATTGGATCTTTAAAAATTAGGGTTTTGCATTATTTTTTATCATATATCACAAACGGCTTAGAATTTTTGCAGGAATTTTTTTATGCGTTCTGGGAAGGTTATCAAGAGTGTCCAATAAAAACTTCAAATTTTTGAGATAAATTTTACATTTTCTATTAATTGTTTAGTCATTTTCATAAAAAAAATAAGTTTTTGGAGCAAATTATAATCTCTATTGGATTTTCTTACATCTATGGAAAGGTCTTGACATTTTATAGGTGCTCTAATTTTTATGGTGCAAAAGAACTCATGGAAAATTAGATCTTTGAATCGAGCAAAAAAATGTCTTGTCCAAGGCCCCTATTTCACAAAGTCTTTTGGATCTAAAATGTACCTAACTTGTGTGCTTGAGGGTGGGATATTATCTCAAAACTACTAATAATCTTAGTGAAATAAATTTGGCAAAGATTTGATTTTAAAATTGCTTGCTTTGTTTTTCATAGACTAGCAAACACTTCAATTGGTGTACTAAAATTGAACTTGTGTCTTTTGTGTCTTGGGAAATAGGCTCTTTGTGTTTATCTTTAGAGGACCTACCTCCTCGTGTGTTCATTAGGACTACTAGTGAGGAGGGAATGAACCAAGTGGTAGCAAGGCAATACCACCCTCTTCCGACCAACTATAAATAATTATATCAATGGTGAAAGCCATGGGTAACGTGTGTTGATTAGTTCATATCGACACTATGTCTCCCCATAAGCCTGCTTGATCAAATTTATTTTATCAGTAGTAGGGTGTAACCCCTACCGGTTGGGAGCCTTCTGTATTTATAGAGCTGAAAGTGTCGCATGTATGGCCACATGAGTAGATGCCCTTACTAGCACCTTTTTGTTTTAGAAAGCCAAAATCCTTCCAGTTGTTGGGGCAGGAGGTCGGACCTCTAGAGCAGCCCACACACATATGGTTCTTAGTAGAGATACAAAGTTTGCCACGGGGATTTTTTCATGGGGGCTCATGCTTGGCTACCCTGGAGAAGTGAGTGCTGAGGGTGGAGCCAGTGGGGTCAAGCATCGAAGTATCTACTTTGAATAGCATAGCCTCAAGGGAAACACTATGTGGGATCAACAACTATTATCCTAGACAACCATAAGAATTATGCTTGTCTTCTTTTAAACATTCAAGTATTCAAGATCAAACATCAAAACATTGTGTCTTTTATGTCTTCAAGTGTATGTAAAACATTTTTACATCAAACAACACACTTTCTTTTGAGTCATTTTGAGTCTAAACACTTACAAACATTGAGTCCTCATCAACATTGTGTCCTCTTGTCACGAAAAAAACAAAAAAATTAAATTTTGGTCACAACAAACAACTTCAAAAATTGAGAAAATTGCACTCAGATTATGGAAACATGTCTGTGTCTGATAGAAAAACATTTATGTCCTAAAACTAGATTTGTGTAGGACAGAAACGTGTCTGTGTTATCATAAGAAAACTGCATTTATAAAATTCTCAAAAATGTGTCTGTGCAATGTTTAATGATGTTTGTGTTGGGAAATTATGTTTGTGAAGTATATAGGCACCTCTGTGTTCAGTATTGGAAAAAACTACAATCCAGCAAATAGGAGCAACCAGTTTCGGAATTCTTCAGCTTCCTAAGTTATTTCTCCAGATTTTCATCTAGAATTCAACCTATTTTTGGGTCTCACAAAGTTCATCATTTCTTTACACCTTGCATTACATCCACATTTGTCTAAACTTGAGTCAAAAGGTCACTTTCTTGTCCTCATCTTCCTTTGTCAACACACTACATACAACAACATTTTGCTAAGTGGTCCCTCATCAAGGTCTATCACCTTTGGGTCTCATTTGGTCTTACTTAGAGTCAAGGTCAACTTACGTCATCAAGAGAACCTATCATCTCTTTGGAAGCCACACCTACTCTACTACATACATACTTGGTCTTACACTTTGGACATTGCAAGTACACCTCAGGTTCATTTACATTTTATCCAACTATTAGTCTTCCATACTCTTTCCATTTTCATCTAGTTTCACACATCTTGGTCAATACCTAGTTCATGGTTGAAACCCATTCCCATATTTCTAGGAGAGAAGATAAAGAGGCTTAAGAGTCTGCAAACATGAGTGGCTATGAGTACGATAATGATATATTTTTCAATTCTGATCATGCCACATTACCTAACATGGACATCTATAGAAACACACAAAATGTTGAGAACCTGGATAACACAAACAACAATGATTCACAAAATGACAATGCTGACAATACTTTAGTACACTCAACAAAGGTGGAAGAAACTATCATGGACCCCCATGTTAATAGATTGGTTGAAGAGATCATGAGAAGAGATAGACAATATTTCCTACAAGTGATGGCACAAACTAGAGCTAAGATACTGCATGATTTTGACATGTCTCAAATAATGGAAAATCAACCTATGCAGGAAAGTCAACTCAACATGGATCAAAGGAGACCCACTAGTGGAGGTACTAGAGGACCATGTTTCATGTCTGAGTCACCATCTTCCTTGTTTCAAAAACCTAAGATCCCAAATACACATGGTCATGCTTATGATACTCATGAAAGAGTATCTCGTGAACAACTCCATCTATGCAGACCTTTATGGAAGTCTTATGCGGAAAAATACACTCAATCACATATCAATGCTAAGGACCAACCTCCAAAACAATTGGATATCTAGAGGCATGCTCAAAATTTGGACACAAGAAAACCCCGTGTCAAATTTGGGGGCACTACACAAGAACAAACTCATGACATGCCTATAAAATATGATATGCATGGGCAAAATAGATATTTAATTCCTCATTATGACTCTATAACAAGTGGTTCCTATACGGAGTATCATTATAGACCTCCTCCATATGAGCATGTCTATGATCAAAACCATCCATATATGTAGTATCCTCCTCCACCTAGTGGCTCAAGCATGGGATATGGTCCAAGAAGTCGATCTCCACCAAAGAACAATTTGGAACAGCAAATAAAAGACTTACAAAAGAAAATGGAGGACATTAATACACAAAAGACAACTTACACAATGAGAGACATATGTCCTTATCCATTTGACAAAATCATTCCAATGCCTCATTTTCCTACACATTTTGTAACACCAAAGTTTGATAAACACAAAGGCAAAGGGGATCCTAAGGCACATATAAGACAATTTTTCACAACTTGCATTGAGGTAGTAGTAGAAGAAACATACTTGATGAGATTGTTCCCACAAAGCTTAGGTGATCAAGTTATGGAATAGTTCTCCCAACTTCCACCTGGAATTAAGTCATGGGGTGATTTAGTAGAAGATTTGATACAACATTTCTCATATAACATAGAGACAGACATATTAGTTACCACTTTGTGCAATACCAAGCAAAAATATGGGGAGTCATTTTCATCATTCTTACAAAGATGGAGGATTTTAGCTAGCAGATGCTCTTGTGAAATTCCACAAAAACAAATGGTAGAGATGTTTATGCAAAAATGTCAACAAAGAAATTGGTTATGACTTGAGGAAAGCTTCTTTGTCCACTTTCAAGGAATTCATTGACAAAGGCTTAGCAATAGAGAAGGTCTTAATTGAGCAAGGCATCATAAAAATATTCAAAGAAAATAAAGAGGACTTTAAAGGAAAAGACAAACCACAATTTTGGAACAAGAAAAAGAACACAGTAAATGATGGCGTTGTCAATGCTAATACAGTTAAACCAAAAATTATTCTTTCTGGATTAGGTTCTACAAATAACCAAGTAAACACTCAAGAAACTTCAAAACCATGAAGGAAATACACCCCATTGGGAGAACCACTTGAGTTAGCCTTCAAGAACTTAGTGGAAAACAAGATAATAACAACTCCAGACAATCATCCATATGAGCCAAAAGTCAAACCAAATTGGTGGAATGATGATGAGTACTATGAATATCACAAGAGGAAGGGACATAAATTAGGAAATTATCATCGGTTGAAGAACATTATACAAGATCTTATTGATAGAGGTGACATTGAGATCGAAGGATATTCATCCAATCAAGAACATGAGATGTGTAAGGAACTATTCCCTAAACGTGACAAGGGAAAACCCAAAGCCACAGATGAGAAAGCCAACTATACCAAAGCATCCTATAACTATGATTCAACTATTAATCACATTTTGATGGACAATTATGTCTCTACTATTATCGTAAAGGACAAAACCCCTAAAAGTTCTACCCAAAGAGACAAAGTTGTCCTAATAGGCATTGGACCTTCTTGTTAATTTACCTCTAATTGTAATGTCCTAACTCAATGAGGTAAAGTCACCCTGTAAGGTGCTCCAGCTAAAACCACTTCTTCCTCATTAGCCAAACTTGAGTATGGCCTAGTAGAACAATTAGGGAAGACACTCGCACTTATCTCCATCCTTGAGATTATATGCATATCCCTTGCACATAAATCCATCCTTGATAAAGCTTTGAGAGAAACCTCTGTCCCCACTGATCTGAACATGGACCAGTTTCAAGCCATGGTGGGACACCTTTCCATTCCACATTTTCTTACATTCACTGAAGTTGATGACGCTTCCGTAAGCCAACCGCATAATGCACCTTTACACATTGAAGCCTTCCTACACAAACACCAAATAAAATGAGTCCTGGTAGATGGAGGAGGCGGTTTGAACATTTTTACATTGAACACTCTTAAGAAATTAGGATATTTTGAAAGGGTTGTGAATTCTACACATGCAATCACCATTAAAGCATATGATGATGAAGAGAACTCATCCAAGGGCACAGTCACCTTACCTCTTAGAGTTGGGCTAGTCATGAAGGATGTGGTTTGTCAAGTCATTGATCTAGATCTAACATACAATATACTCTTGGGATGCCCATGGGTTCATGAAATGAGAGTTGTTCTCTCAACATATCATCGATGTATCAAGTTTCCGTACAATGGAGTTGAAGTGACTATTAATGGTGACCCAAATCCATTCATATATTACAATAACCTAGGAGCAAGATCAGAAATAACAATCCTAGTCAATGGAGAGGTTGTTCCTTCGTTAGCATATGTTGATCCAGAATCCTTAAAAGCTTCTACATCCAAACAAGCGAAGCTTAAAGAAAAAGTCAAGGTTAAAGACCTGGGATGTGGTGAGTATATCTTTCATGTTGATCAAATCCCATTATCTCCTAAGTTATTCATTCGATAATAAAAATCTATAAACAATTTGCAATCCCAAGGAATTGGGTACGAAGCATCTAGTGTTGTCGATACTAACTCTGAATGCAAATCTCCTCTAGTGGTGCAAGCAGCTCTTGATATCAATAGTCCTAAGAGTGGTTCTATCAAAGAATCTATTGAGTGTATCACCATCCCTCTTGAGAACTCATATATCCTTACCATTTCATCCACTCATTCCATTTCCAGTCCTCTCCCAGACTTGGATCAACAAGAATCAGAAAAGCTCTTACTCATTAGGGATAAAAAATCAAGCTTTGAAAATAAAAACCTAAAAGTTGAAAATAAAGAGAAGTCCTTTAGTCCAAATAAAAATCAAAAGCTATTGGACTCTGCAAAAATCAAAGCCAAGGATAAAAATCATATGAATTAAAAAAGAACAAGATTTGATCTCCCCTAATATCAAAATAACTGGGGGCAAAAGTTCTAAAATTTCAAGTCAAAAAGAACACTTGTTGATCCTAAGTCTCCATCGTGCTATCCTACTTTCACTTCTTTTCGCAATCATAAGCCTTCATTACTCATCCACTTGTTCTGCACATCCTTTTCCTTTTGGCGATACATCATGGACCTTTAATGGAGCTTTCTCGAAGGACTTTGTTATCAGGGATGCCCAAACTTCTTTAGGTGACACACATATGGGAAAATGTAGTCTACACACTAGTAATTCTATCTTAGTTCCTTTATCAAGAAAGACATTCACTCAAGCTACACACCATTTAGTCAAGGAACAATGCAACTACAATCATAAGGTAAAGCCTCACACATTTGAGGTGGGTGACTTAGTTCTCAAGGAAAATCCTAAAAATCAATAAGACAAAGAGAAGAAGGGCAAGTTCGAACTGAATTGGCTTGGTCCTTACATCATCACAACAATATATGGATCAGGTGCATATCATCTTTCAACACCAGAAGGAGAAACTTTGGAAGACCCTATCAATAGCATGCACCTTCACCAGTTTTACACATAGCTCTTTAGCATATCCTAATTCAAAAATACAAAAAAATCATAAAAATAAAAAATTGTTACCTAGTGAAAACCTGGCGAATAGGCGCCTTGAAAAAATAAATAAAAAAATGTAAAGAGAAATAAATTTTTCCAATGGTGAAAATCACTTCGGTGGTGCTCTGGGCAAGTACCATGGTGAAAACTAGATTATTGGTGCCATGTGTAGAGACATTGCTCCTCGCTCCTTCAGGATTCACTTTTGTCCTTTTATTTTGCACACACTCAAAACCTACCCATCCACGATAAACTTACTGATAACTCAATGATGAATGGATAGTACCAAATAGGTACTGAGAGGGGGGGTGAATTAGTACAAACAAAAACACATCCCTAAACTAGTTTGTCAGCAGACATTGCACCTTGGCAAACAAACAGTAACACCGGTCTTAAATAGAGTACAACCGGCAAAACCCAGAATAACTGAGACAAGCATAAACCGGTTGACACTTATCTTTTCATACAATCTAATACTTCATTTCCATTTCACCCTAGTGCATGAATAGGTAATCTATCATATAAAATATAAATAGCTAAATCCACATGATTTACCTTCAGACACAAATCACTTAAACCATCACATGAATAACACCACACATGACACATAGATTTTTCACGTGGAAACCCAGCTAGGAAAAACTATGGTGGGGATGAATACCCACAAGCTATTTTTGAACTCTTTGGAAGTTCACTCTGTTAGGAGACTTGTCCGGTTAAAGACTGATACAATAGGTTCTATTAGGAACCAATCCTATTAGGGATCACCCGATTAAGGGATGGCTAGAATACCTGGTTAAGTGTTAAACCCTATTAAAGGTTACCTTGTTAGAGGATTTCAAGAACTCAATGGTTTTGAGTCACCTTGTTAAAGGATTTACAGTAAGATGGTTAAAGCTACCCTATTAAGGGATTTCCCAACTATTGAAGTGGTTAGAAATCAACAGGTATTACAATGATCTGGTAACAACACTCAATGCCAATGCAGATCTGCTTTAGCTCCTCTTCACCTTCTGCACTTACACTCTGTAGGTATCACTTCTCTCCTCTGGTTTGGCAAGAATCACATATCTCTTCACTTAGATGCACACACACAACTTTTGCCAACAACCTCAGAAAGAAACACAACATCGACCTTATAGGAAACAGATAGGTTGGCAGCATAAACCCTAAACCCTAAACCTGTTAGGTTAAGCAATTCAAATAGTTCAATCCTGACCATTGAGCACATTACATTAAATGTAATAGTCTTGAACCGATCTCAAGACATTCTCCATCATTCATTTTCCACTACTTTCATGGTGACTGATAACCCATCATGCATTATCACCGTTTATAGACTTCGCATATTCCCGAGGTAGATAGTAACAATCTCCTTCATGCAAAATCCTTCACGCGCACAAGGCTAACGTGGCAACATGATTTGTTCATTGTTACAATGCTAACTCATCACACAAAGGCACTGGTTGAGTCACACAACTTGAAGCACTTCAACCAGAAACCCTGAAGTTGAGACTACCAACCAGTAGCCATACAAAGCTTCCATGTACTAGTTCTCATACCAACATGCCTGTTCACCTTAAATGAACATACTGCTTCACTTTGGCACATATACCGGTTCTCACATATATCGGTTCTTGGTAACATACCAGTTCTCTCTTCTTCAGAATATTGACATCAATGACAACATACAATGTCATCATGTCCTCATACCGGTTCATACCAGTTCACATAATGCCAACACTTACCCATTCCCATCATGGCTTGTTATTGATCTTCCTAAGATTGGTTAGCCATTCATAATAATCATTCCTTTTCACCCCTTTCAATCAAAGGAAAATCCTACATCTAGTGATAGGTGTGGAACTAAGAGCATCACACATTCTAAGGAGTACAGTTTCTTCTAGTTTTCTTCAGTCTATCTATGCGCAATCCACAATAAAGGAACACTTGATACACGAATCCGCAATAAAGTTTCACCTTCTTCGCAATAAAGTATCAATTTCATGGATTCGTTCAGTTTTAGAGGAGACACAACATCAATGGGCTTCAACAAATCAACTCTTTCAATAGACTCAGACAACATTATGGTTCAGTGCTATCTATCTTTTTGTAAGGTAAACATTGTGACCACAATCAAATAGACTTATACAAGTGACAAGGGACACTAAATTTGAGGACTACAGTGAATATTGGTGTCAAGTTTTCATTTTCTTTTGATTTTATATTTTTGGTGACATGTCTTTTAGGTTTTTTGAGATGTCTCTGACTAGATATTCTATCTCCAAGATGCCTTTGAGTAGAAAGGTGAGGATGGGATATGTTCACCTATTATTTTGTTGTCTGCGGATTGTCTCTTATTAATGCTATGACTTGTCAAAGGATATGAGGATGTTGTGAGTCTAGTGTGAACTAGGGCCTTTCTTGTTTATGACTGTCTGATCTCCATGCAAATAGGTACAATGACTTTCTAGGTCAAACATATACCTAGATTGTCATAACCTATTTTGTCATAATAAAGCTCAATGATGATAACGCACAAGAAGCTCTTTCACTTCCATATCTTCTACCTCCCATCACCCTTTCTTGATTGACCTCCATTGTCCTTCTTGAGTCTATGTAGCCTGTTATCACATGACTGAATATAATGACATGCCAAAAAAAATTACATTTCATATAGTTTGCACCTACGTTACCACATATTAGCATTTTATACATATAGATATCACAATTGCATCACATCCTGCACACAACACATGTTAGCACATTTTTAAATTCACATCATGTAAATAATCATTTGCATCTCCATTTAATATATTCACATATGCATAACATATAAAACATAAAAGAACAAAAATATATTGCATTTCATCATATACATATTCGTATCCATATCATAAGCATCACATAGAAACTTGCATCACATAAAAGCAACATCACATAGGTACACATGCACATAGCTTCCGCAAGGATGAATCATCTCATATATATACATATATATATCTCAAAATCATAAGTGTCATGATAAAATGATGTCAAAATACATATAGCTACAATCAATCAAAGGTGTCGACATCATCATACAAAAATGGTACAAAAATCGATACATAGGGAGCCCTCTAAGGCTATGATGAACTCCCTCCTCAGAGCTAGCCGACCTTGATAGAGTCTGAGCCCTAGAAGTCCCTGCCCCAGGATCATCTCTCCTGTCCCCTCTATCTGGTGGTGGTGGAGGACTCATGACCCCACCACTAGACACCTATCTCTTGTCTCTCCCTCCAGTGGTAGTCATAGTCTGCGATGGTCTCCGGAAGCTCTTAGTTTGCTAATCTAGTGGCCCAACTCCATAATACATGTCTCTCCAGTTGGCTATCTCCTCCCCTACTTGTAGAAAATAGGCATATCTGGCCCTAGTGTCCTCCATTGTCTTCCTGCCTGCCCTTAGTGCCACCTCAACCTCTTTGTAGCACTGAATAGCTTGATCTCTCTCTCACTCAGTGTCCCTCAGCTATCTCCTGAGCCTAGATCCATCTCTCTCTAGCTCTTGGATCTCATCTACTTGTCCCTGGAAGATCTCTCTCAAGGATTTTAGCTCATCCTTTTCCTCTCCTCCCTCCACACCCCAATCCCATTGATCCATGATACACAAACTAATGCAACTCATAATACAAGTGTGCTAACAGACACGACCCCCATGCAAACCTGGTGTGCTCCCTCACCAATGTCTCCAGAGTCCTCCCCCATCTCATAGACAACCCTCGTGTCATCTTGTCTAGACAAAGGAACCCACTGATCACTCCTGCCAGCACCACCGGTAAAGCCAATCTTGTAGCTGTCATAGTATCCCAAACCACATGTCCTGCCCTCATCTCCAGTCTTGGATCCTAGAACACTCATCTTAGTGCATCCCTGTCTCCCTCGCAATCATAAGGAACCAACTCCCCAATGATCAATATCCACAATATCATGTATACAGACTCCAAGGTGACTTTCATCTCACCCATCTACAAATGAAATGTGCATGTCTCTGAGTGCCATCTCTCAACTAATGCAGTTAGCAATCCCATGTTCGCCTGAAACTCAGGAATATACATAATGTATCACAATCTCATGGCCTCAACTGCTGCTCTATCCTCAAATGTTAGCTCTGCTAGTAATCCCTAAGTCAAAGGGAATCTCTCTCATGAATCCAGCATAGGTAGGTCCTCCTATAGTCAAGCAAATTAACTATGTCAATTTTAGTAGTACTCCTTGTTCATCACAAAGTGCTCCTTTTTTATCCTAGTGCTTATATCTATCGTATGGCACTCTATACTAGTAGTACTCCCTATTCATCACAAAGTGTTGCTTTTATCTTTTAGGGCACCTACTAGAGTGTATCCTATTGAGTAGCTTATCCAATTGACAACATATTTTCTATCACAGAATTGTCAATTTAAGCCTAATCCAATTGACAACGTATGTTCTATCACATAATTGTCAATTTTTTTGGTACTCCCTATTCATCACAAAGTGCCTCGCTATATCCTATCCTAGGGCCTCTACTTGAGTGTATCCTCTTGAGTAGTTTCTTGATTGGAAACGTATGTTCTATCACAAAATTATCAATCCTAGCCCTATTTTCTATCCTAGTCTTCCCTAGAGGACTTGTTTGAGTGCATCCTCTCAACAACTTATCCAATTGACAACATATGTTTATTACAGAACTGTCGATTTGACCTTGAAGACATAAACACGCATTCATGACACAAACATGCTTACATACTTCATACACATTTCTGCATTTCACAAACACACCTGAAACACATAGACATGCCTCCCCTGCATAGACGTGTCTGCATTTCACAAACGTGCTCGCATTTGACATTGACACAGTTACATTCTATGCAAACGTGCCTAACCTACCCAAATGTGCCTAGCACCAACACAGACACACCTTAACATTTTTTGCCCCGCTTGACAAATTTCATAAACATACCTAATGTGCATTAATTGACCTACCTAACATGCATTTATGATAACAATTAATGCAGCAAAGTACAAGGAGGTGTTGTGGTACTTATTGGCTCTCCTCCATCTGCTGGCCTCTGATATCAGCAAACACGATCAAATCTGCACACCAATGCCCTCGCTATTGACTGCTCTCTTCTATCTCTGCACTTTGATCTCTTAGATGTGTGGATGACAATGAGGATGTTTTCCCTCATAGTCTATCTTATAGACTACCCTAGCCCTAGTTTCCTGAGTCTATCTTCTTTATCCCATGACTCTATCACTCTATCCTATATGTTTAGTCCTTTATAGCATTTCTTTCTTATCGACAGATTGTTTGTGATATTTTCAAGCATTTTCATCCAATCTCTTGAGGGGGCATATAATTCCCATCTTGGGAAAACTTTGTATCAATTTATCTTATCTTCTTTGAAACAATGCGACAAGCTGGATTGTCTCAAAGAGGGGCAAAATATAGACACCTAAAATTGTCCTGGCTAATTAAATAAATATTTTTATTTATTTAATTATTTAATCCTAAGTCTTCTATTAATTAAATAAATCTTTATTTATTTAACTCATTAATCCTCTTCTAAGCCTTTCCTCATTTAAATAAATACATTTATTTATTTAAATTATCCTTCTCCTAAATAAAATAAATATCTTAGTTATTTAATTGATCCCACTTCCTCTATTAATTAAAAAAAACTTTATTTATTCAATTAATTCATTAGCCTTTTCTACCCATGACACATGTCATTCATCTCTTAATTCCTACACTACCTACCATCTCATTATTTTCTTATTTCCTCTACCTACCCTCTAATCATGGCTAACCATTTATCTTTTACACCTCTCAATATTATCCCTCCATTTCTTATAGTGTCTTCTATATAAGGAGATACTTCCTTCACTAACAATCCTCCTAAGCACTCCTAGCATTCAAACTTTCATATGCAATCAAGCCTTTTGTGATCAAGCTATCAACCACATTTTTGTTCTTTGTTGAGCTCTTGTGCACACATAAAATCTAAGAGCAAATATATCAAGCAAGATCAATGGAGATAGGAAGAATGGAGATTCAAACCCTATTGGATATGTGATGGTATAATCTTTGTGATTTTGTTGATTTGCATTGTCTTAGGTAATCTTCATATGTTATGGTGGATCTTTGTTGTTGTTAGGCTAGGGTTTTGTGGTTGGATCTATTTTAGTCTTTCAATATTGTTGTTTTCATTATCCACTTTCACCATAAACAACAATAACATATATCTTCCATCTTATGGATCTACCTTAACCATGGATATGAGATCTTTATCCTTAGAGTGATACTTCAATAAGTCTTCACTAGCTTTGGCCTATCCAAGTGTTGCATTCTTGAGTGCTTAGATTGGAGATAGTGAGTTGAGATCGATAGGCCCTTTGGTGAGATCTATGTCACTGATAATTTTCTTTCCCTCATCCATAGTGTCTCTTGTTGTTGGAATCAGTTCAATCTTATCTCCATCCTTGTCCTTCTCTTCCTCCTCTGCATCTTCTCCCTTTTCATTACCAACATCCTTAGCTGCCTTCTTTGATTCAACATTTATTATTGGAGGAGTTTGATCAACTTCATAGGAGTTTGTAACCTTTTGATGATCAACAATATCATCTGCAACTATAACTTGTTCATTTTCTTTCTCATCCAGAGTGGAGGTGTCATCCTATGTATGTACTTCCAAACGGGTGTCATCTTTTACTGGATTTATCTCATACTTTTTTTCTTCCTTAACTTGCTTCAAAATTACTTTAGTTTCCTTGGCTACTTCATCAATCTTTCCAAACACAGTCTTTTTAATGCTAGTTTTTCTTCTAAATCTACTCTTTGCAATGTTAAGAAGTCTATCTATTTCACTCTTAGAAATTATAGAGCACAAATTAACCAATACATACTCTTTTATTCTCTCATCTTCTAGACTATCTATATTCCTTTTGACATCCAAAATTTCATGTAAACCCTTCAGAATCATTTATGACAATTCTATCAAGGCCTTACTATACACATTTATATATTCTACAATGGTTTCTTCTATTGTTGTTTTATCATTTTCATCATAATTCTCATGCCATTTTGACACATGCTTCAAATTTCCTTCCTTTAATATTGTATCAACTATCTGACTTAATGTGATGGGGGTCAAAATAGTGTAGTTACCTTCATGTTTCCCTAACTTCAAAGCTTCATCAAGCCCAGACTTGGGCCTCTTTCTCGGTCAAGGTCTTTTTGGTTTCTTAGCTCCAACTCTTGGCTTTTTTCTTGGTTGACTTTCACCGAATGGTGGCTTCTTGACTACCTTGGCAAAAGTAGCATTATTATTCACTTGTATCACTACTCCATCAGATAACACCTCCTCTTCTACAGTGGATAACACATAGCTTCTTTACGGCTTCCCTTTCTTCCTCTTCTCTGCTCCACTAGATGATTTGGTTTGAGGCTTTGGTGTAGGGACAGACCTTTTTTTACCAAAGGAAGGAGTTGAATTTATTTTCCTTGGCTTAGGAGGAGTAGTGGTTAGTTTGGTCTTCTTGGGTTTGACCATGTCCTCTTTCGGGATGTTCTTCTCCCCAGCTCTACACTCTACTTCTTTAGTTATTTCCATGTCTTCAGCGAGATTCTATACTTATTTCCTCACTATATTTTGCATTATGGGCTTGGTGAATTGGGAATGTAGACTTAAAATTTTGTACTTATAAGTCCAAAACTTTTCTTCCTTTTCACCCATCAGCCTACTCAAAAGATGTTGAGCATACGCATCAAGAGTATTTGTATCAACTTCATACCCCATGGGCATGATCCATACTATCCCTGATTCAATAGCTTCCATTAGGCATATGGTGTCCTCATACTTTTCTACAATTACTATTGGGATCCTTTCCCTTCTCTCCATCATGCCTTCGAAGGATTTGAAGTAACCCCATAGGATAGCTTTCTGTGCTTGAGCATCTCCTAATCCTTGCAAAGCTTGCTTGATTTGCACAACCACTAGTTCGTCATATGTCCATTATACTCTTTCTACACCGAGGATGTATCTCATGAAGTAGAAGGATAAATAGATAATCGAGGTACCAAACTTCAAAACATGCTTCTTGTTCTTCTTTATCTTTATTAGATCACTTTGAAGTACCCCATGCAGATCATATAACTTGTCCTCTTTAAGAATTTGATAAGCTACATAAATTGTCATACCAGAGGTTGAGTTTTCTCTGCTAGATTGATATATCTTATACCCTATCACCATGGATGAAAATATCACATCATACTTAATAATATCACTAATTGTCATTGATTTTCTATCATGTTGGGAACTCATTACCTCTATCATTGTTGTGTTCTTCACATTTCATAGACCAGGAACATCAACAGTTGCATTGAAACATGTCACCACTTGGATTACACTCTTGGGGATCTTGTATAGTTTATCAACCCATATTAATTTGTCATGGAACCTTCTCAATATGTACCTAATCCATTCGGGTTCATCGAAAACTAAATAGTTCATAAATTGAATGAAACCCCTATCCTAGAGAAATTTGAATTCGGGTTGAAGGTTTCCCATGACATCCATCATGTTCTTGGTGTACAGAGTTAGTATTTCAACATTCCCACGATCCTCAATATTTCAATGGATGTATGCCCTAATATCTTCAATGTTCAAAACCCCATACGAAATAGATGAAAAATCTCCATTTGGATCATCTTCCATCAATTTGTATGGATCTTTCTTACACTTTGTCCTTGCCTTATCTATTATTTCAACAACAAATGGACTCACCACAAAAGAACCAAATGATGCCATTATCTAATTCTAGGTTATGAGCAAATAACTCAAACTTAGAAAATACCTTTTTTATCTTCAACCGGATGTAAGAAATATTTGTCGAATCTTTTCAAGAACTAGTTTAGCTGCACAATTTTGTTTGCCATAGTCTTCTACTCTTTCTCTTCAAATGAAATATGTGAAATGAATGTTAAAATGTCCTTTTATCTTCTAAATACCTAACTTCAAGGTACAAAAAATTGTCAACCCTAAAGATCTCTCAGATACCTTGAATCTCATGAATATTTTACCAAAGCATCAAATCAGCATGAAATATTCTAGATATCTCTCAGCAACATCTACACAACCATTCAAAATCATCTACAACCTTCCCTAGCTATTTATAGGTCTCAGAAAAGGGGGTTTTAAGGATTTGCATGAAAAAATTCCCCCTAAGGCCAAATGCCTTAGTTGTTGGATGAGCTTCCAACATTGGAATTAGGTGTGGACCCATTTACTACATTTGAATCATCCTTTCTAACCTACATCTTCTTGTGCTTCTCTTTGATCTCTTCAACCTTTGCTTTTCCCTTTTTATCTACTTTGTTCTTTTCTGCTGGAGCATTCTTGCTTCTACAAAATTTTGCAATGTGACCAGATTTGTTGCAACCATAGAAAAAAATGGTGTTTCTTTACTTAGGCCTGGAATTAACTTGTTTACCATTTATCTGTATTGGTTAGAAATATGTCAAAATCTTCCACAAGAATAGCATCTTACATTTCTCTTATTTAGGATACTTCTACATTTAACTGACTTATGGCCATATTTATAAGCATTAGGTTGTTGATGCAGCACAATTAGGGAGATCCAATGAAGGACATCCCCGACTTGTAGCCTATAACAAAAAAAACCATGGAATATATCGACAACTGGTAGGTACAACAAGAGATATAACCAGTAAAATAGAAAGAGCAATCCTAACTAGTAGATACAACAAAAGATATAACTAGTAAACAGGTAAATCAATCATTACAATCATTGAATAAATTACATATGCCTTCAGGAATTACACATGTTGGACCACAACCCACGATTCAAAACAATTCTTACAACTTAGATCTATGACCCATAGATCATCTGCTCAGCAATTTAGCTTCCACTAACAGTCTGTACTATTCTACATTGATCCAGACCTTAGTCCTGCTAGACTTCAATCCCCCTAGATCAAAAATCTCTCTTGAAACTACATCTTCTCTAGATCTATTTCTTTCTCAGACTTTCATCGCTCAAATGAATCTCCAAACTTCCTATTTATACCATTTGCAAGCAATAAAAAATCAATCAAGTTGGCCAAAGGCTAACCAGTTCATAATGAAACGTGCAAAGAATAATACATCAGCCCAAATCACTAAGAACATCACCAAAATGTATAGAAATTCACATGGGCCTTCAAAAACATTGTTTAAGGACCAAACAACATCTCTCAATGATCCACAAATTATGGAAATCACAACCTGAATCAACTTCACTAAACACTCTACGAGACCAACTAGTAAGTACATGCAAACACCAGGCCAATTTCGGGATCGATATCTCATTGGGATCAAATCTAAAAGCCAAAATTCTCAAACTGGTTGAACTACTGTAGTGCTCTTGCATTAAACTCTTGGGGTTAATTGAAAAGTGAGTCCCATCACTTGATCCAGATCAATGATCTATTAGTAAGTACTTACAACTGCCTCAGGGGTTCGACGGTCTGACTATAAATTTTGGTTGCCTCTCCTCGGTGATTTGTTGGAGTCTCCACCCACAAACTTCCTCAAGCTCAAGATCCTAGGATCACCGGTCTGCCTGCAAGCCTTTCTCTGCCTCACATTCGATGATTTGAACAAGTCTACAAGCTTCCTCAACTTCATCTTTAACCAACCAGTTCACAATTAGCACTCTATCCAGCAACAGGTTCATAACTAGCTCTGATAGCACTTGATTCATCCAAGGTAATGATATCCAATGAACAAAATCCCTCTGTTGCAGCCTACAACACAAAACACCATGGAATATACTGACAACTAGTAGGTGCAACAAGAAATATAGCTCATAAAATAGAACGACCAATCCTAACTGATAGATACAACACAAGATATAATTGATAAAAAGTTAAATCAATCATTACAATCATTAAATGAATTACAGATGTCTTTAGGTGTTACACATGTTGGACCACAACCCAAGATTCAAAAACAATTATTACAAATTAGATCTATGATCCATAGATAATCTTCTCAGTAATTTGGCTTTTAGTAATTGTTTGTACTATTCTGCATCGATCCAGACCTCAGTCCTATCAAACTTCAATCCCCCCTGACCAAAAATCTCTCAAGAAACTACATCTTCTCTAGATCTATTTCTTTCTTAGAATTCCATCACTCAAATAAATCTCCAAATTTCCTATTTATACCATCTGCAAATAATAAAAACTCAATGAAGTTGGCCAAAGAATAATCGGTTCATAATGAAATGTGCAAACAATAATACGTAATCCTAAATCACCAAGAACATCACCAAAATGTATAAAACTTCATGTGGACCTCCAGAAACATTAGTCAAGGCCCAAACAACATTTCTCAATGATCCACAAGTTACGAAAATCACCGACAACACAAATCAACTTAATTAAACACTTTGCAAGACCAGTAGGTAAGAACATACCAACACCGGACCAATACCAGGATTGATATCTCACTAGGATCAAATCCAAAAGCCAATCTACTCTAACCAGTTGAAATATTGTGATGCTCCTACATCAGTTGTCTTACTAAAGATCTCTTATTTTTTTGATGATTTCTTTGTCCAGATCCAAAGCTCTCTCTTTCCCAAATGCAAGTCCTCCCATATCACCTTTACTCTTTATACTTTGCAACATTTCATCTAGCTTAGTTGAGATAGCATTGAATTTTTCTTTGTACTAATTAGTAGTGGTAAGTTCATCTCTCATAATTATGATCTTCCTTTCAAGTTCTTGCTCATTATTCTTGGATTTTATCAATAAAAGCTTCGACAGGTCATTCTCATGATTTAGTCTGCAAAATTCATCAGATCTATCCTTCAATGACTAAGTCAAACTTTCTTCATTCTTCTTTTGGTCTTCAATCTCCTTTGTTTGCTTCCTCATAATGTATTAGATTTCATTCTTTTGGACTGCATTATCTCTAGCAAGTTTTTTACTTTCATCTATCTTATCTTTCAGAACTTGATCATCAATGTTTTTCTCTTCTTTTTCCTTGAGTTTGTCCATCATCTCCTTTCTCTTATCTCTTGATGTTTTCACTTGTTCTTTCAATGACAATGAAATTTTTTCAGAATCATTCAGATTTATTCTTAGGTTACTTGCTTCTTTACTTGTCGCATCTAGGTCTTCAAGTGCCACAATAAGTTTTTTCTGCAAACTAAAGTCCATTGATTCTTTCTCTTAGATCTTCCTCAAGTTGTTAGGCTTCCTTGGAGGAACTAAGCTTTGATATGAATTGTTGGAATCAATGAACATTGAGAGAGGGGTGAATCAATGTTATGCAATTAACAACTTTCTTAAAATGATTCTTAAACCACTAAATGCAAACAAGGACAAAACCATAACAATAAAATTTTTACATGGAAACTGGGAAAGGGAAAAACCACGGTGAGATTGAGACCCACAATATTATAATACTGTGATTAGGAGTATGATAATATTACAAGAGGGAAATGTACATGCATTCAAGCACACTACCTAGAGCTCACTACTCAATTACAAAAGAGGGATATAACCCTGGAGGGCTCACTATCCTACAAATGATTAAAAATGATAACAAGAATGACTGAACTGGTGAGTAGCATCTACAAATGCCAAATTGTAGTTTTAGTTAAGCGCAAAGTGATTGACTTTACTATTCTAACAAGCTACTCTATTTTGTTGTGCTCTGTCATACACAGGAGCACTAAATCAAATATAGCACATGTGAAATTGCACACTAACACTCACACAATCTTCACTCACTCATATCTATATCCAAAATTCTCAAACAAATTGGTCTTATATGTATTCACATCAACATATTAAATCAATTCCATGTCAGCCTGAAAACCATGTAACACACAACATGAAACGTGTAACACTAAGTTGGCTCAATCTGATTATAAATCCATATACAGATCTACACAAATTGATAATATACTTCACACATGTCAGCTTGACCACCTTGAACTCAAGACCAATCATCAAAATTATCTCAAAGATTTTGCATAACATGCTACACCAAAATAACCTTGTTCTTCCTGAAATATTGGATACCAGATCTTTAATCTTGCATGAGAATCAATACCATAGGCTAGGATTGTGAAATAATATGTCTCAAACATCCAATGACCTAACTCATCAACCATAACCAAAACTATGCAAAGAAAATTGAGTTCTGCTAAATGTACCCATACTCTATCACATACCATATTCCATCTTCCAAACTTAAGCAAAATGGATATCAAACTTCCAGTAGAACAATTTGGCATATACCAAATATGATTTTATATCTAAGTTGCCATCAATGACAACCTTAAAACATTCCTCATACACTTAACTCAACCGATATAGTGTCTCTTTCCAACACCCACTAGGATCTGAAGCCCAAATTTGGTGGGATGCTAGGTGTAGAGGTCCTTCAAGTGGTTTTCCAATATTTTTTGCAGGAGATGTGGTTTTGGATAGAAATGAAGCATTGATTGCCTAACATCATCATGTGTTAGGCCATGTAAGCATGATAATGAGGGTTGGAGTAGGTCCGAGACAAATTTGAATTCTTGGGAATCAAAATTTGAGGGAATTGGTGGTTTGGAGACAAAATACAACTTTTGGAAACATTGGCTTTGTGTTTGTGTAAATTTTTGGGGTATCTCCTTTGTAAAAGTAACATATTTTCACTTTGAAAATGAGGACAACAATTTTTTGACCTATTTGATCCAAAATCACCCTAGGCCAAATTAAGATATATTGTATAAGCCTCAAAAGGGTATCCCAAAAAAGTTTCCTTTTGTGTTTACAACTCATGGTTCAAAAGTTACTATCCCAAAACCCTAAAAGTAGGGCTAGTAGTCCTAATAGGACAATCTACTGGAAAGACTCTGTAAATGACTTTGGGACTTTGTAAGTTGGAGTATTTTTTCTATTTGGAGTCTCCCAAATATCAAAATAACCTTGATATCAATGTTCCCAAGAAATGGACATTGGTTTCTTTGTGTTGGTCTTGTAACCTTGAAGACAAGGCCCCTCCTGTCACTTTAGAGACATGATTTTGAGTCCCACGATGTGTTCTATCACCTTGACTAGTTGCAAGTATATTTTATGATTTTTGATTCACCTCTAAGTCCTCTGCATCATAGTAGTATGAGAGCCACATTTTGGTTTGGTAAGGGAAAGTATTTGTGTGCGAAGAAGAGTAAGTGATTTTGTGTGAGCAATATGCTTCCAAAAGGTAGATTTGTAGTTACAAGGGAATTGGAAGCCCTAAGATAAGAGGTAGAAGCATTAAATGAAAGAGAGAGAATTAATAGGGGGAGTGATAAAGAGAGTGACTCAGAAGAAGAGGAAGAGGGTGTAGAGGGAAACCCTCCTATGAGCTCAAGAAGAGGAGATGGCCCCTGAAAAGAGAAGGCTTTTGAATGCTATAAAGTCAAAAAAAGGAGATAATTCTGATGTAAAGATGGATATTCCAATGTATGGAGGAAAGATATATATTAAGGTGGTGATAGAGTGGTTTGATGCACTAAACACCTACTTTGAGTACAAGGAAGTGTTAGAGGACAAGAAGGTGAAGTTTGCAAAAATAAAATTGAAAGGGGATTCCTTGAGATTGTGGAACTACACCTAAGGATAAAGGGTGAAACAAAATATGTCCATGATCAATTCATGGGATGGAATGGTAAAAAAAATGAAGAGTCAAGTCTTACCTAAGGATTATGAGGTCCAAGTGTTTAGGAGGATGCAAATCTCAAAGAAAAAAGATATGGATGTGGCTACCTACACTGAGGAGTTTCATAAACTTAGTCTAAGGTCTGGGCAAGTATGGAATTAGATGATGAAGGTATCTAGATACATGAATGGATTTAAGTTCAACATTCAAGATGAAATCAACCTATTGACTCCAAGAAAAATGGATGAGTACTTCAAAATGCCTCTAAGGGAAAAAGAGAATCTGAGAAGAAATCATGAGCAACAAGGAAGGGGAAGAGGAAAAAATTTCATAGTTAGGGGTTGTTTTGGAGCAAGATGACAGTCCCAAAATTTGCAAGGTGAATCTAGTAGTCACAATGAGAAAGGTGGAAAGTCAAACAATAGAGGAGGCTTTAGACAAAGGAGGCCTAATTGAAGGGGCAGATCAAATATATCAAGAAGGGGATCCAATACCTTCTCTGTAGTTCTTATACTTCCAATTAGTTTGGAAATCCTTCTTTGAAGTGTTTAGAGAAATAAGCTTCACACTCACAAGGAGGAGAGCATATAAATCAAATTATACAAGAGGATAGAGATAGTTTGACTTCACCCATGGTGAATGTTACATTAAAGATTGGAGAAAGTTTGATTATTATCATGTTAAGCAAGGTAACAGTTACTAAGGAACCCCCACAATGGAAAGCACTATTTAGAATTAATTGTAAGGTGCAAGGTAAAGTGTGTAAAGTAGTAGTGGACTCAAAATCTACTGATAATCTTGTTGCATTAGAGATGGTAGAAAAATTGAATTTGAAAATAATCCCTCACTCTAACCCATATAAAGTTTCATGGTTTAATAAATGACAAAAGGTATTACTGAATGAGAAATTTTGGGTGGAATTCAACATTAGTGCATATAAGGAAAAGGTCTTATGTGACATCATGCCTATGGATGTATGTCACTTTATTTTTGGTTGGGCTTCGCAATTCAATAGGAAATCCTATACAATTTTGAAAGATGGAGTAACTTACAACCTTGCTCCTCTACAAGAGGAAAGTAAAGTGAATCATGAGGTACCTAGTCTTACAATGGTGGGGGAGAAGGAATTTCAAAAATCTTTGAAGGAGGAAGGGGGCAGGGATATGCATTAATCGTTAGACAAAAAAAACCCCAATTTTGTGTTCTAAGAAGGAGAGTACCATGCCCAATGAAGTCCAAACCCTATTAGAGGAGTACAAGGGTGTAATAGTGGATGAATTGCCTATCAGAGATATCAATCATCATATAGATCTAATACTAGGTGCTACATTACCTAATAAGCCTTCTTATAAGATGAGTCCTACGCAAAATGAAGAGATAGAAAGACCAGTGTAAGAATTGTTGGATAATGTCCTAATTAGCGAGAGTTTAAGCCCTTGTGATGCCCCTACCATGTTGGCCCTAAGAAGGATGGGAAATGGAGGTTATGTATTGATTAAAGAGCCACAAATATGATAACCATCAGATATAGGTTTCCTATGCCAAGAATGGAAGACCTTATGGATTGTCTAAGTGGTGCATGTTACTTCTCAAAGATTGACTTGAAGAGTGGGTATCATCAAATTAGGATCAGAGAGGGGGATTAATTGAAGACAACATTTAAGACCAATGAGGGCCTATATGAGTGGCTTTTGATTCCCTTTGGACTCTCCAATGTACCCAGTACATTCATGAGACTAATAAATGAAGTATTGAAATATTTTAATGGTAAATTTATTATTGTTTATTTGGATGATATTCTTGTGTTTAGCAGGTCCAAGGAGGAGAATTTGAAACATCTTGACATGGTCCTAAGGAAGCTACATGAGGAGGTGTTTATGATTAACTTGGAAAACTGTGAATTCATGAAGGAGGAGTTGATCTATCTTGGGTTTGTCATCTCAAAGGGAAGTTTGAAGATTGATCCATCAAAGGTGGATGCTATTCTCAATTGGCCAACCGCTAAGTCAGTTGGAGGTGTGAGGAATTTAAATGGCCTTGCAATCTTATAATGGAAATTGATAAGAAACTTCAGTTACATTTGTTCACCCATCCTAGAGAATATCAAAAGAGACAAAAGGGGTATGTTCTTATGGACCAATGCAACAAATGAAGGGTTTGATGAATAAAATATGAATAGCTAGTACCAAACTGATACTGAGAGGGGGGGTGAATCAATACAGACAATAAAACTTTCCCTGAACTAGTTCGACTATAGACACTACACTTAATAGGCAAACAGTAACACCGATCCAAAAAAAAGGGTACAACTGGTAAAGCCAAGAGTGATTGTGACAAGCACAAACCGGTTAACACTTAGCTTTCCACACAATCTAACATCTTATTCCCACTTCACCCATATGCATACACTAGTATTTTACTATCAGAAATATGATAACTTACTAGTTCAACATGATTTACCACTTGACAGAAAATAACAAAGCATCACATGAAGAGGCATCAGACATGACACACATATTTTTCACGTGGAAACCCAACTGGGAAAAACCACGATGGGGATGACTACCCACAAGCTGTTCTTTGAACCCTTTTGAAGTCCGCTCTATTAGGAGCCTAGTCCGGTTAGAGACTGTTACAATAGGTTCTGTTAGGAACTGATCCTACTAGGGATCACCGAGTTAAGGGATGGCTAAATACCTAGTTAAGGGTTAAACTCTGTTAAAGGCTACATTGTTAGAGGAATTCAAGAACTCAATGATTTTGAGTCACCCTATTAAAGGATTTATAGCAAGATGGTTAAAGCCACCCTGTTAAGGGATTTTCCAACTGTTGAAGTGGTTAGAGATCAATAGGTATTACAATGATCTAGTAACAACACTTAATGCCAATGCAGATCCGCTTCAGTTCCTCTTCTCCTTCTGCACTCACACTCTACAGGTATCACTTCACTCCTCTGGTCTGGCAAGAATCACGTATCTCTTTTCTTGGATACACACACACAAAATTTGCTAACAACTTCAAAATGAAACACAACATCGACCTTATAGGAAACAGATAGGTCGGTAGCATAAACCCTAAACATTTAGGTTAAGCAATTCAATCGGTTCAATCTTGACCATTGAACATACTACATTGAATGCAATAGTCTTGAACATATCTCAAGATATTTTCCATCGTTCATTCTTCACTGCTTCCATGGCGGTCGATAACCCATCACACATTCTCCATCGATTATAGAGACTTCACACATTCTTGAGGTAGATAGGATCAATCTCATTCATGTAAGATCCTTCACACACACAAGGCTAACGTGGCAACATGATCTGATCTTCATTACAATCCTAACTCATCACACAATGTCATCAGTTGAATCACATAGGCTTGGAACACTTCAACTGAAAACCCTAAGGTTGCGACTACCAACTGATAGTCATACCATATGAAACCTTGATACAAAAAATCTCATATACTAGTTCCCGCTCTGATATACTGGCTCTGGTTCTTACTCCGACATACTGGTCACTTAGACAAGCATACCACTACACTTTTTCACATATACCATTTCACAACATCATACCGGTTCTCTTGCTAGTTGCTTACTTCAATATACCGGTTCGCTCTTCAACATATTGACATCAATGATAGCATACAATATCATCATGTCATCATACCGGTTCACATATGCCAACAATCTCCCCCTTTGGAATTGATGGAAATATTCAAAGATATCTCTTCGCTTCACATCTTCTCCCCCTTTGACAATAATGCCAAAGTGGAGGCGCAAGCTCCTTACCATGTTCCACTATGCTGCTCCCCTGAGGAGTAGCATCCTTCAATACATCAGTTCTGAAAAGATATATCAATGTAAGACCTAACTGATGTGAAGCATACACCTTGAGTTGACCTCTTGAAGGGGAAACACCCCTAATTCACCTCTCAAATAGGTAAATGTAGCCTTTGGGAGAGGCTTGGTGATTATGTCTCCTAACTGCTCCTTATAGAAAACATGTTCCAATACAACCTCTTTGTTCTGAACCTTTTCTCTCAAGAAATGATACTTAAGCTCAAAGTGCTTGGTTCTAGAATGTAAAACTAGATTCTTGGAGATGTTAATTGCACTTGTATTATCACAAAATATACTTACCGGTTGAGATATAGGAACTTTGAAGCCATTTATTATGTGCTTCATCCGAATAGTCAAGGTACAGTTCATGACAGCTGCAACATACTCCGCTTCTGCTATGGACTGAGAGATGCAACTCCATTTCTTGCTCATCCATGAGACTAATCTTCCACCAAGAAAGAATGCACCACCTGTTGTACTCTTCCGATCGTCCACATTACCTTCCCAATCAGCATCTGTAAAAACTTTCAAGTTGAAATCATTACTGCATGGATACCACAATCCATAATCAGTAGTTCCCTTCAGATATCTAAGAATCCACTTGACTGCAACCAAGTGATATTTTCTTGGCCTTTTCTGGAACCTTATTGTAATGTGCACTGCATGTGCAATGTTCAATTTGCTATGCACTACATAATGCAACTTACCAATCATTGATCGGTATTCCTTCTCATCAACCAAGGTTGAGTCATCCTCTTTTGATAATTTGTAACCGGTTACCATTGGTGTACGAACCGATTTACTATCTTCCATGCCAAAGGTCTTCAACACTTCTTTGACATACTTGGACTGAGTGATAAAGATTCCATCTTTCAATTGTTGAATCTATAGTCCAATGAAGAACTTAATCTCCCCTATGATTGACATCTCAAATTCTTTCTTCATCTCATCTGCAAAGTCATGACTCATATTGTCATCTCCACCAAAGATTATGTCATCAAAAAATACTTCACAGATTAGAATCTGATCTCCTTCTGATTTCAAGTAGATATTGCTATCTTCACTTGTCTCTCAAATCCAATCTTCACAAGATGGGAGTGTAGGCATTCATACCATGCTCTAGGTGCCCACTTCAGACCATATAAGGCTTTACATAGCCTACACACCATGTCATTGTCTTTTGATAGGGCAAATTCATCTAGTTGCTCTATATACACCTCCTCTTCAAGTACTCCATTTAGAAATGCAAACTTTACATCCATTTGATATACTTTGAATCCCTTAAAAGCTGCATATGCAAGAAGCATACGAACTCCTTCCAATCTGGCTAGAGGAGCAAAGGTTTCTCCATAGTCTTCTCCTTCTTCTCTAGCATATCCTTCACACACTAGTCTGGCTTTATTTCTAACCACTATGTTATCCTCATTCATCTTATTTCTGAAAACCCATTTGGTGCCAATGGCATTTTTATGCTCCGGTCTAGTTACCAAAGACCATGTACCATTCTTTTCTATCTGGTCAAGTTCCTCTTCCATTGCCTTGGTCCAGTCTTCATCATTATGTGCCTCTTTAAATGTTGTAGGCTCAAATTTAGAGATCATACATGAGTTTTCTCTGACCTTTCTTCTCGTAAGGATTCTTGCCTCCTTATCTTCTATGATTTGCTTAGGATCATGATTCAACTTTACATACCAAGGAATAGTCTTGGTTGATTCCTCTTGCTTTTCCTCTTCATTCTCATCTTCATCAGTATCAGCATTAGCATCCACCAGTGTAGGAACACTGTTACTGGTACTTGGTTGATTAGCAACTGGTTCCCAAAAGGTTACTACCAGTTCATCTCCTACTTGCTCACTGTTGGTTTCCTCAGGTTTCTCAGAGGTCTCATCAACTCTTACATTGATGCTTTCAACAATTCTCTGAGTCCTATTGTTGAAACACTTGAGAGCTTTACTCTTGGTGGAATATCCTAGGAATATTCCCTCATCACATTTAGCTTCAAACTTGCTCTGATGTTCACTCCTCTTGATGTAACATTTTCTACCAAACACTCTAAAGTAGCTAACCATAGGTGTCTTACCAGTCCAATACTCATAAGGAGTTTTATCCTTTCCTTTCTTGATGAGTACCCGGTTCATAGTGTAGATTGTAGTGCTCACCACTTCTCTCCAGAAGGTGTGAGCAAATTTCCCTTGAATCAGCATTGTTCTGGCTGCTTCAACTATAGTCCAATTGTTCCTCTCTGGTACGCCATTTTGCTGTGGAGTTCGGGGGGCAGACAGTTACCTCTTGATGCCATTCTCTTCACAATACTTGTTGAATTCACCAGAACTGAATTCCCCTCCTTGATCAGTTCTAAGGCACTTAATCCTGTTACCGCTTTCCTTCTCTACTAATGCTCTAAAAGCTTTGAACTTTCCAAAAGCTTCCGACTTAACTTTCAATAATGTTACCCACATCATTCTTGAGCAGTCATCAGTGAGGATCATGAAGTACCTATCTCCCTGCACACTCCTAGTTTTCATAGGACCACACAACTTAGTATGCACAAGATCAAGTAAATTGTTTGTAGTGAAAGATTTACCTTTAAAGGTTGAGGAAGACATTTTCCCAAGTTGACACTCTCTGCACAAGGTATTTTTTGGTTTGCTCAACACAGGCAATCCTTTAACTGCCTTGATCTTACTAGCCTTCATAATGTTATCAAAGTTAACATGGCAGAGTCTCCTATGCCATATCCAGCTATCATCAAACTTGGCCATAAGACATGTACTGATATTTGCATTCAGCTGAAATAGGTTACCTTTGGTCTGCATACCGGTGGCCATCAGTTCACCATTCTTTCCCTTGATTCTGCACACTCCATTTTTGAATTCCAGAGTGAGTCCATTATCATTCATCTAGGCAAAACTCAATAGGTTGTGTTTGAGACCTTCTACCCAATACACATTGTCAGCACTGCTTTTTCCATTCAGAGAGATGGACCCTCTGCCTTTTACAATACATGGTGCATCATTACCAAAATGGACCACACCACATCATACTCTTCCAAAGTTAGATACTTACTCCGGTCACTAGTCATATGGTGAGAGAAGCCACTATCAATAATCCAATCATTGCAATTATCAAAGCGGGAGACAAGAGCCTTCTTGTCAGACACATCTTCCTTGACAGCTACAAACATAATATCTTCAATTTCTTCATCTTCTGACTCCTCATTAGTGACACCTTCATCAACTGCTACAAAATAGTTTCTCTTGTTTCCTCCTTTGAACTTCTTGAACCTTTTTGGTTTGTCCTTATTATCTCCATTAGGACAGTTTACAGCAATGTGTCCTATTCGGTTACAAGAAAAGCATTTCAAAGGGAGCTTACCTCTGTATTTACTAGTTCCCTTAGGAAGTCTCTTGGCAAGAAGAGCTTCAAATTCCATCAGGATCTCCTCATCATCCATTTCTCTGCCTTATCTAGGTTCATAGCTGGTACTTGCTTCTTTTCCCTTTCTAGATGGTGCAGCAGATGCTCTAAAGGCTGATTCAGTCTTCTGAACACTACCATCAAAACTATTCAGCTCATATGTAGTCAACTTACCAATGATGGAGTCTAGGGATACCTTTGATTTGTCAATAGATCTCAACTCTTGAATAGTATCAACCCTTATTGCATAGATTGGTAATAAAGATCTCAAGACTTTGCTCACAATGGTGGAATCTTCTATTTTGCCTCCTGTACTTTTGATGTCTCGAACAAAAATTTTGATTCTTATCCCATATTGTTGAATGTTCTCACCTTCAACCATCCACATGTCTTCAAACTTACCCCTAAGGCTCTCTTCCTTAGCTTGTTTTACATGCTCATCACCACCATAGATATTCTCCAGAGCTTCTTATACTTCTTTGGGATTATCTTTAGCCTGAACATCAATAAACTCAATGTTAGATAGGCTACTGATTAGGGCTTCCATGACTTGCCCATTCTCCTGAATCTCTCTTCTCTGATCATCAGTGAGAGTATCGGTAGGGATAACATAAGTAATCTCAACATAGTTCCAATGTTGAGCACCCATGCTTTTGATGTATATCTTCATTTTGTCCTTCCATATTTTAAGCTTATCTCTGTTAAACTTTGGACCTTCCCTCTTCATCATTAGAATAGAATATTTTCCTCAAGAAGTTAAGCTTATAACACAGAGGACCTAGAGGATGCTTTGATACCAATTGATGAATAAAATATGAACAAATAGTACCAAACTGATACTGAAAGGGGGGGGTGAATCAGTATAGACAATAAAACTTTCCCTAAACCGGTTAGACTACAGACACTGCACTTAACAGGCAAACAGTAACACTGATCCCAAAAACAAGGTACAATGGGTAAAGCCAAGAGTGACTGTGACAAGCACAAACCAGTTAACACTTAGCTTTCCACACAATCTAATATCTTATTCCCACTTCACCCATATGCATACACTAATATTCTAATATCAAAAATATGATAACTTTCTAGTTCAACATAATTTACCACTTGATAGAAAATAACAAAGAATCACATGAAGAGGCATCAGACATGACACACATATTTTTCACGTGGAAACCCAACTGGGAAAAACCTCGGTGGGGATGAATACCCACAAGCTGTTCTTGGAACCCTTTTGAAGTTCTCTCTATTAGGAGCCTAGTCTGGTTAGAGACTGTTACAATAGGTTCTTTTAGGAACCGATCCTACTAGGGATCACCTAGTTAAGGGATAGCTAAATACCTAGGTAAGGGTTAAACCATGTTAAAGGTTACCTTGTTAGAGAATTTCAAGAACTCAATGATTTTGAGTCACCCTGTTAAATGATTTATAGCAAGTTGGTTAAAGCCACCCCATTAAGGGATTTTCTAACTGTTGAAGTGGTTAGAGATCAATAGGTATTACAATGATCTGGTAACAACACTTAATGCCAATACAGATCCACTTTAGTTCCTCTTCTCCTTCTACACTCACACTCTTCAGGTATCACTTCACTCCTCTGGTCTGGCAAGAATCACATATCTCTTTTCTTGGATACACACACACAACATCTACCAACAACTTCAAAATGAAACACAACATCGACCTTATAGGAAATAGATAGGTCGGTAGCATAAACCCTAAACCTAAACATTTAGGTTAAGCAATTCAATCAGTTCAATCCTAACTATTGAACATACTGCATTGAATGCAATAGTCTTGAACATATCTCAAGATGTTTTCCATCGTTCATTCTTCACCACTTCCATGGTGGCTGATAACCCATCATGCATTCTCCACTGATTACAGAGACTTTGCACATTCCCAAGGTAGATAGGATCAATATATTGGTATTTTGGTATGGTTTTGTCATTGATGTCAACACCTACTAACACTTATCAACTCTGGCACTTTGGAGAATCAGCAACATTCACCGGCAAGCAAGTGACTTATGCATAGTCACCGGTATATGGTATACCAATAGGATATAATGATCACCGGCACTTGGAATGACATGAAAAACATCTAGTTATGTCAAAGACATTGTTTGGCACTTTATCTTGAAGTTTTCTTTATTGGCACATTCACAATTGCATATTTGTTGTTACCGGCAAATAGGTCTAGGGTATACACTGGTAGGCTCATCTATTCGAGATCAACATGACACACTATGGAGATATTTTATTATTGTTGTAAATGCATCAAGCCAACATGTTGAATCAGTTATTGCATCGGATATTGTTTTTTTAAATTGATTTTATTGTATTATCCATTAGAGACAACCTACTAAAATTGGTCCTAGGTTATGGTATAAATGTAAGATCGTATTTGTAAGATCAAAAGTGGAATGTGAAAAAGAATTGTGTGAAGGAATATGTGAGAATAAGTAGAGCTATATATGCAGACATCATTTGAAGATTGAAGGAGGGTTTTGTGAAGACAAACAAAACTACACCGATACTGAATCCAGCATAGAAAGATGCTAATCTGAGTAGTACATCCATATTGGATTTAACCATCCAACTGTAATATAGTGTGACTTCCCATTTGTGATTGAGCAGTGAGCTCTAGGCATTTGGCCTTTCTGCATGTATTGACCCCATTTGTATACACTTACTATCTGTAGTAGTATCATCTGATTGTGGGTAAGGTTTCCCACCGTGGTTTATCCCCTTACAGGGTTTCCACGTACAAATATTGGTGTTATTTTTTGTGGATGACTTTGTCTTTCTATTTCATGCATTAATCCTTACCGCTATTACAATTAACTGATAAAACTGTCAACTGGCATAAAAGACTAGTTCATCGGTATTATGCATTAAAGTTGTTTAAGTTGTTTTTGATTAAATTTATTTGACAACTGATTCACCCCCCCCCCCCTCTCAGTTTTGCAAAAGTTTAACAGCTTGAGGAGATCCAATGTCTTCTAACTATTTTAGGAAGGACAGTCCTAAACTTGATGGAACCAACTATAGGATATGGAAGATCAAGATGGAGACACATCTGAATTCCATTGGAAAGGATATCTGGGATGTAACAAAGAATGGCTATACTGCTCCTACTACAAGTCAGCCTAATCCACCAAATCTGACTAAAGATGAAGAGAATGATTGTAAGGCAAGAGAAGCACTCTTGAGTGCACTATCAGATCAACAAATCATGGGATTATCAGATAGGTCTACTACTAAATCTATTTGGGATCATTTGGAAACACTGAATGAAGGAGATTCCATAGTCAAAATTGCAAAACTTGAGAGCTTCCAGGTTAGGTATGAAAGTCTGAAAATGGAAGAAGATGAAAGGATTTCTGCTTTTATGGAAAGAGTAAATGAAATAGTTTTGGGTATTAAATGTTGTGGAGGAACCTTAAGTGAAGATGAAATTGTCTCAAAAGTTTTAAGAGGATTACCACCAGCATACAAAATGAAAGTTACCACTATAAATGAACCAAGAACAATGCCTAACACATCAGTAACTAGGGATACATTGATTGGAAAACTATCAGCCTTTGAATTTGAGGAATTTGGTCCTATTGCTACTATAAGGATAGACTTATCTTTTAAGGCATCAACATCATCGGCACCATCATTTGACAAGTCTGATTGGAAAGCCTTTTATGCAAGAGAACTTGAAGAAAGCAGGAGAGAAAATGAAGAACTTGAAGAACTTGAAGCACTATTTGCAACAAAAATGCCTAAAGGTCCAGTTGGAAGTAAGTATGAAGGTAAAGCACCCTTTAAATGTTTTAACTATAATAAGATTGGTCATATGGCTTCAAGATGCCCTGATAGACATGCTAGACTAAGAGAAGAAGCTAGAAGAAGATATAAGCCTAACCCTGAATATCAAAGATACAAATTTAAGAAGAATAAAGACAAATCTTGTTATCTTGCTGATGAAGGAGTCACTAATGATTCTGATGAGGATCTGACAGACAATGGATGGATTTTTGTTGCTATAACAAAAGATCAACTGGCACCTACTGTTCAACCGGTAGAGCAGGCCATGGCAGCAAAAATTGAAACTAAGGATGAATGGATCATTCATTTAGGATGCTCACATCACATGACTAGTGACAAAAGTAAATTCTTAACTTTTCAAAAATATAATGGAGGTTTGATAAGATTTGGAGATGATAAAGCTTTCTTGATGAAAGGAAAAGGTTCAATATCTCTCGATGGTAAGCACAACACTGATAATGTCTACTATGTTGAATGTTTAAAACATAATCTTTTGAGTGTTGGTCAATTAGTTGAAAAAGAATTTCAGTTACAATTCAAGAATGGTAAATGCAAAATTATGAATAGATCTGGTTTGGAAATTGCAACCAGTAATCAAACTAGAGGTAATATATTTCATTTGAATAATAGTGAAAAGACATACTTGATTGCACATATTGATGAAAATTGGCTATGGCATAAAAGACTCTGTCATGTAAATTTTGATTGCATTGTGAATATCAGTACTACTAAGGCAGTTAGAGATTTACCTAAGATTGTTAAGCCTCACAATCCGGTATGTAAGGAATGTCAATTTGGAAAACAAGTTAGAGCTACTTTTAAAAGTATTCCAGAAAAATCAAATAATGCTCTTGACTTAACTCATACTGATTTATGTGGTCCAGCTAGAACTAAAAGTTTACAAGGTGATAGATATTTTATGCTAATCATTGATGACTATTCTAGAATGTGTTGGGTTACCTTTCTCAGAGAAAAATCAGAACCACTTGGGAAATTCAAACTGTACAAAGCAATGGTAGAAAATGAAACCGGTAAGAAAATCAAATGTCTAAGATCAAATCAAGGAGGTGAGTTTACATATAAGGAATTTAATGCTATCTGTGAAGTGAATGGAATCAGAAGATAGCTATCAGCACCATGAACACCACAGAAGAATGGAGTTGTACAAAGGAAGAATAGAACTATCTTGGATGCAACAAGAAGTATGTTGTCTAAATCAAATCTACCACATGCATATTGGAGAGAAGTAGTAAGTACATTGGTCTATATATTCAACAAAGTTCACATCAAAGGTGAAACCAGTAAGACCCCTCATGAACTATGGTTTGGTATTACTCCTACTCTTAAATATTTAAGAATTTTTGGAAGTAAATGCTATATTAGAAGAGATGAGTATATTGAAAAATTTGATCCTAGAAGTGATGAAGGAATATTTCTTGGTTATTCATCTAAGAGCAAAGCATACAAATGTTTTAACAAAAGATTGCAGAAAATTTTGAGATTAAAAATGTAAAGATTGATGAACAATTTAGAGGAACTTCAAGGTATATAGATTGTGAACTGGTAACAGAGATTCTGACAAATGAACCTACATTGAACCCACCAGTACAGAATGAAGATCTAGTTACACCGGTATCATCTAAAATTTCCACTGTGACTAAGGAAGAACAGCAAACAAAGACACCCCGGTATGTAAGACTGAATCATTCTGAAGATCAGATAATTGGAAACAAATATAAAGGAGTTATGACAAGAGGAAGATTGGCAAATGAAGAGGTATGTCTTATTTCTCAAATTGAACCAGCATCAATTAATGAAGCATATTAGGATAAACACTGGATTAAAGCTATGGAAGAAGAATTAGAACAAATTGAAAAGAATAACACATGGACATTAGTTTCCCAGCCTAAAGACAAAAATATTATTGGAACCAAGTGGGTATTTAGGAACAAACTTAATGAAGATGGTAAGGTAATCAGAAATAAAGAAAGACTAGTATGTAAGGGATATTCTCAGAAAGAAGGAATTGATTACAATGAAACATTTGCACCGGTAGCTAGGATTGAAATAGTTAGATTATTCTTGGCTTTTACAACACATAAGAACTATAAAGTTTATCAAATGGATGTCAAATGTGCATTTCTAAATGGAGATCTTGAACAAGAAGTTTACATTGAACAACCTGATGGATTTTCTTTGATAGAAGACAAAGATATGGTTTGCAGATTAAAGAAAGCTTTGTATGGGTTGAAGCAAGTTCCAAGAGCTTGGTATGCAAGATTGCATAAATATCTTTTGAAGATTGGTTTTTCTAAAGGTAATGCTGACAACAACTTATACTATAAAGTGACTAATGATGACATCTTGGTTATAGAAGTTTTTGTTGATGATATAATCTTTGGAGGAGAAGATAGTTTATGCAAAAACTTTTCTATTGAAATGCAACAAGCATTTGAAATGTCTATGATTGGAGAAGTAAAAAAATTTTTAGGATTGCAAATTTCACAAACTGATAAGGGTATATTCTTGAGTCAATCCAAGTACTTAAAGGAGTTATTAAAGAAATTTGGGATGGAGAACTCTAAACTGGTAAGCACACCTATGACTACAAATGACAAATTATCACTAAGGGATGAGTCAACACCTGTTAATCCAACCAGGTACAAATCTATGATGGGAGGTCTACTATATTTGACACAAACAAGACCTGACATTATGAATGTAGTATGTATTGTTTCAAGATTTCAAAATAATCCTAGAGAAAATCATGAATCAGTAGTAAAAAGGATTTTTCGGTACTTACAAGGCACTACAAATCTTGGTTTATGGTATCCTAGAGATGAAAATTTTGAATTATATGCATACACAGATGCAAATTGGGTAGGAGATGTAGATGATAGGAAAAGCACCACTGGCAGAGCATTTTTTCTTGGTAACAGATTGATTTCCTGGTTGAGTAAGAAACAAAGTTGTACATCTTTGTCAACAGCAGAATCAGAATATGTTGCAGTAGCAACAAATGTTGAAGGACATAAAGGTAAATTGCAAGGAACCTATAACTATCTATTGTGATAACACTACAGCAATTGATACATCTAAGAATCCAGTACTACATTCTAAAAATAAACATGTTTCTATCAAATTGAATCTTTTGAAAGAGAACGTTGAAGCAAAAGTAGTAAAACTGGTTTATGTGAATACTAAAGAGCAAATTGTAGATATTTTCACTAAACCTCTACCTAAGGAGACTTTTGAATATCTAAGAGATTAGCTTGGGGTAATACCCCCACCGATAGAGACTTAGACAGTTGATGTTTATCATCAATTGATAGAACTAATAGAGAAATCTTTTACTCCGACTCTTGATGAGGAAGCTACTTTTTAGGGGGAGTAGTTGGTATACTAAATTGGTTGGTATTTTATACTTGAAATTGGTTTTGTAGTAACTTTGGCATTTGATGTCAAAGGGGGAGAGATTGGTATGGAAAAACACAAGACGACACATGTTACTCCAAGGGGGAGAGATTGTTTATTTTGGGTTTGAATTCTATTATGATCCTTTTTTTTGGGAGATTGATTGGTTTTTGGTATTTGGCATTTTTGTTTTGGCGGTTTTTCCATCTTGTGTTGCAATCAATGCCAAAGGGGGATATTGTTGCTATTTTGGTATGGTTTTGTCATTGATGTCAACACCTACTAACACTTATCAACTCTAGCACTTTGGAGAACCAGCAACATTCACTGGCAAGCAAGTGACTTATGCACAGTCACCAGTATATGGTGCACCAATAGGATATAATGATCACCGGCACTTGGAATGACATGGAAAACATCTGGTTATGTCGAAGACATCATTTGGCACTTTGTCTTGAAGTTTTGTTTATTGGCACATTCACAATTGCATATTTGTTGTTACCGACAAATAAGTCTAGGGTATACACCGGTAGGTTCATCTATTCTAGATCAGCATGGCACACTATGGAGATATTTTATTATTGTTGTAAATGCATCAAGCCAACATTTTGAATCAGTTGTTGCATCGGATATTGTTTCTGTAAATTGATTTTATTGTATTATCCTTTAGAGCCGACCTACTAAAATTCGTCCTAGGTTATGGTATAAATCTAAGATCTTATTTGTAAGATCGAAAGTGGAATGTGAAAAAGAATTGTGTGAAGGTATATGCAAGAATAAGCAAAGCTATACATGCAGACATCATTTGAAGATTGAAGGAGGGTTTTGTGAAGACAAGCAAAACTACACCGGTATTAAATCCAGCATAGAAAGATGCTTATCTGAGTAGTACATCCATATTGGATTTAACCATCCAACTGTAAGTCAGTGTGACTTCCCATTTGTGATTGAGCAGTGAGCTCTAGGTGCTTGGCCTTTTTGCATGTGCAGACCCCATTTGTATACACTTACTATGTGCAGTAGTATCATCTGATTGTGGGTAAGGTTTTCCACTGTGGTTTTTCCCCTTAGAGGGTTTCCACGTACACATATTGGTGTTATGTGTTGTGGATGACTTTGTCTTTCTATTTCATTCATTAATCCTTACCGGTATTACAATTAACTGATAAAACTATCAACCGACATAAAAGACTAGTTCACCGGTATTATGCATTAAAGTTGTTTAAGTTGTTTTGGA